>NC_044996.1:66361659-66549071 GCF_008728515.1 Papio anubis
AATGTCTTCAGTAATATATTTATGAACCTATATTTGGCACCGGTAAACCAAAGAAAATTCTGCTACATCAGATGTATCTGTTACACAAACCATTGTCTTGCTGGAAAACTTTGATTAAGACATTTTTATGATGTTCTTTATTAGTATTATAGAAGATACAGATAATTCCATCACTTTTCTCTCCCATGCCAAATTTTTCCATGACTGATGTAAGAGAAAGCCACAAATAATGGATTTTTGTATATGCTTTATAATCTTTATTCCTCTTACAATTCTTAAGTCCAATGTGTTACTTCAGTATTTGAAGGGCAATATAGGTCACAAATAACATAAACATTGTGTTCTTTCTCCCTTTTTCCAGTTATCTTGTTAATAAGTGAACAACTAAAGGAATCCACTTCATAGTACATTGTTCAAAATATGGCCATTAACTTTTGTACTGCTTCACTTTGAAATAAAACCTTTCTTATCTGGTGCTGAATATTTATTCAATTTTAATAATTTCTAAATCAAAGGAAACTGAATGAGCACAGGAAATGGCAAAATAGAATTTCCATGTGCCATACCCTAACTAATATTACTGTAAATTGTATAATCAAGTACTCAAGTATAAAGCCACTGAGCATTTAAATGAAGAGGACCTGCCTGAATTTTATTTTGCTTATTTTTATTATGCTAAACATTTTTGAAATTAAGAACTGGTATACTAATAAAATAAACTTTTTAAAAACTAGGCTCTCTCATGTTTAAAATGAAAGTAATACAAAATGAGAAAATCCATTAGCACAGTGAAATACCATTAAGAACCAACATTATCAGTATGAAATTAAATATACATATTTTTCTTAAGCACTATTATGCAATTTTCTTTCTCAAAGAAGTAAAGTTCGGTTCCTTCAGGGTTCTTCATTAAGTGTTCTATTTGGGATGCCTATATAATTAATGGTTAACGGGTACACACATAGAGTTAGAATAAGTCCTAATGTTCTATACCAGGGTAGGGTGTGACTATAGTTAACAACAATGTATTGTATATTTCAAAACAGCTAAAACAGAGGACTTGAAATGTTCCCAACACATAGAAATGCTAAATACTCAACATGTTGGATACTCCTCTGGCTAAACATTACACATTCTATGCATGTAACAAAAGTTAGCATGTATCCCATAAATATGTACAAATATCATGTACCAATAAAAAAATTAAAAATATACAATGATAATCTCTAAAATAAGTTTTATGTTATTACTGTCAGTCAACTGAATTTTATGGAAACATACACATCCTTCTCAAAAAGTTGACAGATGGAGGAGGCCAAAGGGGGAGAAATGCCACAAATATCCCTGATTTTAAGCCAAGCTCTATGTGGATGCATACTATTTGAAATTTTTTGCTTCTTCATTTGAATAAACACTGACATTTTTTTCAAGTTATGAAATAAACCTGACTTCTCAGAATACAAAACAAATTTTGGGTGGTAGTCACTCTTTTCTCCATTGTAGGTAAAACAAACCCAGCCTAAAGCAACCATCACAGCTCCCCATTGTCCCGAATATTCCTGAAGTAATCATATCTCAACACATGTATCTTTATGAGATGCAAAAAGAAATTCGATAGCTAACTTAGATCCAGCAAAGAAGTACTGAGCATCTACTTTGTGCTGTGCACTGTCAGAATCACTGCTAAGCTCAACATGATCTTTTATGCACATGTCACTGGATATAAGGAAGCTGAAGTAGAATGAAAACCCCCTTATTGGGGGCATGGAAAAGTAGAGCGAACTGCATCACAGTGTAACATAAGACTCATAACAAAATTGTCTGTTATTTGTCATAAAAAGTTGATCCACAGTAGCTTAATTATAAAAGGCAACCAACATTATGTATTCTCCTTCAAAAAAGATACTGCAGTATAAGATAAGATATACAGTAACATTTCTGTAGCTTACAAAAGTAAAGGTTGAAGAGATTAAAATATTTGTGTACAAATGAGAAATTGTTTTAAAAGAAAGATGCTGACAGAGTAAAAATGAACTTTCTAAACTGAACATATCCCAGAATCTAAAGACACAAATTAAGAAACAATGCTTAGAAGGAAAACTATCAAACAGGAAGGACACCTACACCAAAACCCCATCAGTACATCCGCCATCATCAAAGACCAGGGCAGATCCGGAAACCAAAGATGGGGAAAAGCAGGACAGAAAGCTGGAGGTCAAAAATAAGGCGCATCTCCTCCCGACAGGGCGCTTATCATCGCCAACAACAGTAAAGCTGAGACCGGGAGAATGAGCGGCGAGATGAGAGAAGAGGCTCCAGTCCATCAAATTTCTCAAACTAAAGGAGGAATTATGTGCAAGCGCAAAAATAAAAATCTTGAAAAAAGTGGAATTGATGGCAAAGTAATTAATGCAGAGAAGGTCGCCGAAATGAAAGAGATGAAAACCATGACCACGAGAAATGCGCGACAAATGCAAAGCAGTAACCGACTTCGATCAACTGGAAGAGAGTATCAAGAGATTGAGGATCAAATAGATAAATAAATGAAAGCTCTAAAAGAAATAGACAAAGCCTGCAAGTATGGGATTATGTAAAAGACCAAATCTCACGTCTGATTGGGGTGCCTGAAAGTGAGGGAAATGGAACCAAGTTGGAAAACACTCTTCAGGATATCATCCAGAGGAGAACTTCCCCAACCCTAGTAGGGCAGGCCAACATTCAAATCCAGAAATCGAGAACACCACAAAGATACTCCTCGAGAAGAGCAACTCAAGACACATAATTGCCAGATTCACAAAAGTTGAAATGAAGGAAAAATCTTAAGAGCAGCCAGAGAGAAAGGTCGGTTACCTAGGGAAGCCCATAAGACTAACAACGAATCTCAGCAGAAACTCTCAAGTCAGAAGAGAGTGGGGGCCAATATTCAACATTCTTAAAGAAAAGAATTTTAAACCAGAATTTCATATCCAGCCAAACTAAGTTTCATAAGTGAAGGAGAAATAAAATCCTTTACAGATAAGCAAATGTAGAGATTTTGTCACCACCAGGCCTGCCTTACAGAGACCCTGAAGGAAAAGCACTCAACATGGAAAAGGAACAACCGGTACCAGCCATTGCAAAAACATGCCAAAATGTAAAAAGACCATCGAGGCTAGGAAGAAACTGCATCAACTAGCGAACAAAATAACCAGTTAATATCATAATGGCGGGATCAGTTCACACATAACAATCTTATTGTAAATGTAAATGTACTAAATGCTCCAATTAACAAAAGAGACAGATGGCAAAATGGATAAGAGTCAAGACCATCAGTCTGCTGTATTCAGGAGACCCACATCTCACATGCACAGAAGAGACATACATAGGCTCAAAATAATAAAAAGAGATGGAGGAAGATTCTAAGCAAATGGAGAACAAAAAAGCGGGGTTGCAATCCTAGTCTCCTGATAAAACAGACTTTAAACCATCAAAAGATTAAAAGAGACAAAGAAGGCCATTACATAATGGTAAAGGGATCAATTCAACAGGAAGAGCTAACTATCCTAAATATATATGCACCCAATACAGGAGCACCCAGATTCATAGAAGCAGAGTCCTTAGAGACTTACAAAGAGACTTAGACTCCCATACAATAATAATGGGAGGCTTCAACCTCCACTGTCAGCATTAGACAGATCAGCAGAGACCAGAAAGTTAACAGGATATCCCGAATTCAACTCATCTCTGCAGCAAGCAGACCTAATGAACATCTATAGAACTCTCCACCCCAAATCAACAGAACCACATTCTTCTCAGCACCACATCATTACTTACTCCAAAATTGACCACGTGGTGGAAATAAAAGCACTCCTCAGCAAATGTACAAGACAGAAATTATAACAAAACTGTCTCTCAGACCACAGTGCAATCAAACTAGAACTCAGGACTAGAAACTCGAAATCCAAACGGCTCAACTTCACTTGGAAACTGAACAACCTGCTCCTGAATGACTACTGGGTACATCAAATGAAGGCAGAAATAAAGAAAGATGTTCTTGTAAAATAATGAGAACAAGATACAACATACCAGAATCTCTGGGACACATTTAAAAGCAGTGTGTGTAGAGGAAGTTATAGCACTGAGAAATGCCCACAAGAGAGAGAAGCAGGAAAGATCTAAAATTGACACTCCTAACATGCATGATTAAAAGAACTAGAGGAGCAAGAGCAAACACATTGAGAAAGCTAGCAGGGAGGCAAGAAATAACTAAGATCCAGAGCAGAACTGAAGGAGATAGAGACACAAAAACCCTCAAAAATCCAATGAATCCAGGAGCTGGTTTTGAAAAGATCAACAAAATTGATAGACCACTAGCAAGACTAATAAGAAGAAAAAGAGAAGAATCAAATCGTATAATAAAAAAATGATAAAAGGGGATATCACCACAGACCCACAGAAATACCAATACCATCAGACAATACTATAAACACCTCTATGCAAATAAACTGGAAAATCTAGAGAAGAAATGGATAATTTCCTGGACACTTACACCTCTTCCAAGACTAAACCAGGAAGAAGTTGAATCCCTGAATGAACCAACAGGCTCTGAAATTGAGGCAATAATTAATAGCCTACCAACCAAAAAGTCCAGGACCAGATGGATTCACAGCTGAATTCTACCAGAGGTAAAGGAGTTGGTACCATTCCTTCTGAAACTATTTCAATCAATGAAAAGAATCCTCCTAACTCATTTTATGAGGCCAACATCATCCTGATACCAAAAGCCTGGCAGAGACACAACAAAAAAGGAATTTTGAATAATATCCCTGATGAACATCGATGCAAAATCCTCAATAAAATACTGGCAAGCAGTTCACGACAACACATCAAAAAGCTTATCCACCATGATCCATTAAGGCTTCATCCCTGGGATGCAAGGCTGGTTCAACGATGTAAATCAATAAACATAATCCAGCATATATAAACAGAACCAAGACAAGAACCACATGAATTATCTCCAATATAGGCGCAGAAAAGACTTTGACAAAATTCAACAGCCCTTCATGCTAAAAAGCGCTCGATAAATTGATTATTGATGGAACATACCTCAAAATCATGGGAAGCTATTTATGAAACCCACAGCAATATCATACTGAATGGGCAAAAACTGGAAAATTCCTTTGAAAACTGGCACAAGACAGGGATGCCCTCTCTCACCACTCCTATTCAACATAGTGTTGGAAGTTCTGGCGCTGGGGCAATTAGGCAAGAAAAGAAATCAAAGGGTATTCAGTTAGGAAAGAAGAATCAAATTGTCCCTGTTTGCAGATGACATGATTGTATCCCCAGAAAACCCCCATTGTCTCAGCCCAAAATCTCCTTAAGCTGATAAGCAACTTCAGCAAAGTCTCAGGATACAAAAATTAATGTGCAAAAATCACAAGCATTCTTATACACCAGTAACAGACAAACAGAGAGCCAAATCAGGAATGAACTTCCATTCCTGGTGCCGAGAAGAAAATCAAATACCTAGGAATCAACTTACAAAGGGATGTAAAGGACCTCTTCAAGGAGGAACTACAAACCACTGCTCCAGTGAAATCAAGAGGACACAAACAAATGGAAGAACATACCATGCTCATGGATAGGAAGAATCAATATGTATCGTGAAAATGGCCATACTGCCCAAGGTAATTTATAGATTCAATGCCATCCCCATCAAGCTACCAATGAGTTTCTTCACAGAATTGGAAAAATCTGCTTTAAAAGTTCATATGGAGCAAAAGAGCCCTTGTCTCAAAGACAATCCTAAGTCAAAAGAACAAAGCTGGAGGCATCACTACCTGACTTCAAACTATACTACAAGGCTACAGTAACCAAAACAGCATGGTACTGGTACCAAAACAGAGATATAGACCAATGGAACAGAACAAAGTCCCTCAGAAATAATACCACACATCTACAGCCATCTGATCTTTTTGACAAACCTGAGAGAAACAGAAATGGGGGAAAAGGATTCCTATTTAATAAATGGTGCTAAGAATTGGCTATGCATAAGTAGAAAGCTGAAACTGGATCCTCCTTACTCCTTATCTGAAAAATTAATTCAAGATGGATTAGAGACTTAAATGTTAGACTAATACCATAAAATCCTAGAAAGGAAAACAGGTAGTACCATTCAGGACATAGAGCATGGGCAAAGACTTCATGTCTAAAACACAAAAAGCAACGGCAGCAAAAGCCAAAATTGACAAATGGGATCTCATTAGGCTAAAAAGGCTTCTGCACAGCAAAACAAACTACCATCCAGAGTGAACAGGCAGCCTACAGAATGGGAGAAAATTTTTGCAATCTACTCATCTGACAAGGGCTAATATCCAGAACCTACAAGGAACTCAAAAGCAGTTACGAGAAAAAACAAAACAACCCCATCAAAAAGTGGGCAAGGATATGAACAGACATTTCTCAAGAGGAGCATTCTTACAGCCAACAGACACATGAAAAATGTTCATCATCACTGGCCATCGGAAATGCAAATCCAAAGGCCACAATGAGATACCATCTCACACCAGTTAAGTGGCAATCATTAAAAGTCAGGAAACAACAGGTGCTGGAGAGGATGTGGAAATAGGAGCAGCTTTTACACTGTTGGTGAGTTGTAAACTAGTTCAACCATTATAGAGAAACAGTATGGCTGATTCCTCAAGGATCTAAAACTAGATGTACCATATGACCCAGCCATCCCATTACTGGGTATATACCCAAAGGATTATAAATTATGCTGCTATAAAGACACACATGCACCGTATGTTTGTTGCAGCACTATTCTATAGCAAAGACTTGGAATCAACCCAAATGTCCATCAGTGACGAATTGGATTAGAAATGTGGCACATATACCATGGAATACTATGCAGCCATAAAAGGATGAGTTTGTGTCCTTTGGGGACATGGTTGACTGGGAAACCATCATTCTTAGCAAACTATCACAAGAACAGAAAACCAAACACCGCGTAATTTCTCTCACTCATAGGTGGGAACTGAACAATGAATCACTTGGACTCCAGGAAGGGGAACATCACACACGGGGCCCTATCATGGGAGAGGGAGGGAGAGGGATTACGTGGGAGTTATACCTGATGTAAATAGCGAGTTGATGGGTGCAACACATAACATAAGCACAGAAGTATACATATGTAACAAACACGTTATGCATGTACCCTACAACTTAAAAGTATAATAATAATAAATAAATTTTAAAAAAAAAAAGAATAGAATAACTGTGTTCACTTAGCCATTTTTTCTCTATCTTAATCAATAATCTTAGAAATTGTTTTCCCAGTTCCACTAGGTACATGGTCTTTATCTGGCACTTCTTTTTTAATCAATGTATATTGGAAATGTGTGTATGCTATCTAAACAAACTTTTCTGAATAGTGTATATGAAGTTAGCGTTAAAAGTTTATCTTTTTCTTAGAAATTCTTCTCTTGCAATTTTGTATAGACCTCAAAGGCTCTGAGAAAGCTGGTAATTTTAAATATTATTTTGGGGTATCTATTTAATTATACAATAAAAATATTTGAACATTGAAAAAAAAAAAAAGAAACAATGCAAGTTGACTATGGACTGAACAAAGGGAATACTTTGATTATATTTCCCCTTAGCCAATGAACAGGGTGGGGTGTCCTTATCTTTCAACAGCAAAGTTTCACAGTCACAACAAATTTTAAACTTAACTGTGGTTTTCTTCAAACTATTATGAAAATTATGGAAATCTAGCAATATACCAAAGGTGCAGAAAGACAAAAAAAGAAATATGAATAAGCCAAGCAACTCACAGCTAAAATAATTTTTGCCATCATTTTACAAGTTGGACCTGAACTCTGAAACCATTTTTTGTAAAAATAATTTAGACACCTGGAATGATTGATCTAATTAGGTACTTTTCAAAAGTATAAAGATCATCTCTACAATGACATTTTTAACAGAGAATTTAAAAATTGTGGATGAAAAGGACTTAGTTTGGGGTTCTATTGAAATAGTACTACTCCTCGTGGCTATATTGTCTTTAAACTAAAAACCTAAGTAAGCCCCATAAAATGCACTTTACCCAGTTTATTCTATTATAAAACTTCACAAAGACATCAAAAAAACCACTTAGTCATCCATCTAAGAGGCCACAGTGAGATATCATCCGAGCAAACAAGAGAATTAAGAGTGTTTCTTGTAACCCTCTATTAACTACAATATTCATATTAGTCAGTTGTACAGAAAAATAGAGTTAAAAGAGGAAACAAATAAAATATAACATGTTTTCTTAAATCGGAAATCAGCCTCCCACAAAAATTCTAAGAAGGAAACAGAAACTGGAGGTAGACCAAGAGGGTCAAAACACTACTGGGAATTATGGAAATATAATATTTTGGATAACACCCATTGTACCAGCCATCTCCATTTAATGATGCTGCAACACACTACCACATTCAAACATTTCTAGGGCTCTAAAGCAAAACCAATACAAACAATGTGCTCAGGAACTATATTATATCCTCCTATTATAAATGAATACCTACAACATGGAAACCAATTCATTTATACAAATGTCACTTCAGTAGAAGGCAGAAGGCAAGGCGTTTCACTGCTGCCCAGGCCTGAGTCACCTGTGGAACTATCTTGTCAAGTTGTATATCTCATTCTTAGAGTAACTATACATCCCAATTGCTCTGAAACTGCTTCCTTGTTTATGCCTGTTGTTGTGATGTAATTACTAATAGTGGTCACTTTCACTGTCAAAAGTGTTCCAGTTTGGAAAATAAAGTATATGATTTTCCTATTAATATCCCATTGACTATATATAAATGTCTATAATTATCTACTAGAGGAAATATTTTTACTTTCTCCTTTATGTAGAGATTGTACTTCTGATAACAATATGAATAGAGCATGAAACATGTTCTAAGCAAACATAATATGGTACGACCATTGAGTGTTATCAGTCACAATTCAGCTACCACCAATTTAACACACTTAGCTCCTGATTCACCTGTAGTAGAGTAATTTAACAGCCTTATACAATCTGACTGCTTTCCAATAAATTATCTTTTTGTCATTACTCTTGTCAGGAAGAGATTTTCATTTAGAAGGCTTCTAAAATGGTCTACATAAAATCATATAATTACAGGACCACCTACTCCTATTACAGCTAACCTCCTATGATGGGGGTGCTATATGCTTCGGTGTTCAGACAGCTGCTCACAGACCACTGCAACTGACAAATTAATTTTTTTACAGCAGAAAACAGAAAAGTACTCGCTATCACTGTGTAGCGATGAAGGTTGTATCAGATTAGAGTGAGAGCCAGATGTGACGCATGGGCTGAGAATTTGGTCTTGTTTGTCCCTTGGCCTTTGGAAAGAATATCCAAAAGTATGCTCTAAGAAGGTCGAAGCTATTTTTTCTCCAACCCCACAACATTCTGAAAATCGAGCTACTTACCCTATTATACAGTAGCCAGACCAATGGTTTCTATGTGTACAATTGTAATGTTTTTCATTGCCTTCAGTGCTCTAATAACTATATATATATAAAAAATTCTATTTCTTTATAGGACTGTATATGTTTCTATACATGACTCTGAAGGCAGAAAAAGTATGTTTGCATATATGTGCATGCATGTGTATGTTATGACATGTGTGTCTAAATATGTGCTACATCCCTATTTCCTAGTTCACTATCTACCAACAAGATACTACCAGTCATATCTATTATTTTATCTTTTGTGCACAATCTATACATGCCCCCCACAACCTGGATTCTCACAAATGATCTACCATAATAAAATGAATAAGCCTAGTAAAATGTTGTAAAGTCTCCAGCATGTATGTAATACATTTTACCAAATATTTTTGTGAATGATTTTTAATCAAAGTGATATGTATTTATACATCTCAAAATACATTTGAAATCAAAAGGATTCTATTGGTACTCATTTTAGAGACAAACCGAAAGAAAGCACAATAACAAAGAGGGTCTAATAATGAAAAAATAAGATTATCCTCTGATATAAATTTGTAAAACACACTGCCACTAATTCTTGCATTTATAAGCAAACTTGAACATGGGATCTCTAATAATAAAGATTAAAGTTGACTTATATAATTGAGGTGATATATTTGTCACAAATTATATCAAATATGTCATGAACCAACTTAAGATATTTCATATATAATTTTCACAAATAATTTTTGTTAAAAAATTTAAATTATTATTGTCTCCAAAATTTTAATCAGGTCTTCAAGGCAAGATGGCAGAATAGGTTTCACCAATCATCTTCCCCACCAAAGGATATCAACTTAACAACTATCTACACACACACACACACACACATACACCCCTTCATAAGAACCAAAAATCAGGTGAGCACTCATAGTACCTAATTGTAACTTCAAAATCACTAAAAGAGGCACTGAAGAAGTACAAAAAAAAAGAAAAGTCTTGTTCTCTGATGCTACCCCTCCCAAATCCCCCTGGCTCCTCTGTCTTTTGAAGTTTCTTGTGGAGACCATTTCTGTGTCTGAGGAGATGGAAATCATAGCAATTCGGAGGCATTGAACTCAGTGTTGCCCTCTTATAACAAAAAGCAAAACCCGACCAAACTCAGCTGATGCCCGACCAACAAGAGAGCATTTAAACCAGCCCTAGTCAGAGGGGAATTGACAATCCTAGTGGTCGAAACTTGAGTTCCCACAAGCCTCACCACCATGGGCTAAAGTGTTTTGGGGCTGCAAATAAACTTGAAAAACAGTCAACACCAAGAGGACTGCAACTCCTAAGCAAGCCGAAGTGTTAAACTGGGGCCAGAGAGAGTGAACTGGTTGTGTATGAAACCTATTTAGACACCAAACGAGGAAGCTAAGGGAATGCTTACATCAACCCCCCCCCCAACCCCAGGATGCACAGCTCACGGTTCCAAAAGAGACCCCCTCCTTCCGCTTAAGGAGAGGAGAGATAAGAGTGCAGAGGACTTGGTCTTGCATCTTGAATACCAGCTCAGCCACAGCAGAAGAGGGCACTGGTCAGTAATTAGGCACCTTTTCCAGGACGTTCCTCCTGAGCAACATTTCTGGATACATCCTGGGCCATAAGGGAACCTTCTGCCTTGAAGGGAATGACCAAGACCTGGAAGAAGTCATCACCTGCTAACTGAAGAGCCCTTAGCCCCTGAATAACCAGCAGTGATACCCAGATACTACATCAAGGGCTGTGAGACACTGAGACTTGCTGGCTTCAGGTGAGACTCAACACACTCCCAGCTATGGAGGCTACAGGGCAAGACTCCTTCCATAAGAGAAAAGTACAGAGAAAAGTAAATGGGACTTTGTCTCGCTACCTTAGGTACCAGCTCTGCCACAGGATAATAGAGCACCAATCCAGCCTTTGAGGGGACTTATTCCAGGACTTGGCTCTATTACAGCATTTCTGTACCTGCCTTGGGCAAGAGGGGAGCCCACTGCCCTGAAGTCAGGCAGTATTCAACACAAGCTGAGTGAACAGCCCTGGGTCTTAAGCGAACATCAGTGGTAGTCTGGCAGTACTCCCTGTGGGTCTATGGTACTGGTAGCCACTGGGTGAGGCTCCTCTGCATTTAAGAAAGGGAGGGAAGAGTGAAAAGGACTCTATCTTGTGGTTTGAGTGCCAGGGCAGTCACAGTACAATAGAATACACAATTACACTTCTAAGGTATGTGACTCTAGGGCCTGGCTCCCAGACAGCACCTCTGGATATGCCAGGGGTCTGGGGGAGCTCACCACTCTGAAGGGAAGGTCACAGGTCTGGAGGCTTTTCTACATGCTGATTGTAGAGCCCCAGGTCCTTAAGCGAACATAGGTGGTAGGTAACCAGGGAAGGGTTACATCAGGCCTTGGGTGAGACTCAGTGCTGTGGTGGCATCAGATCTGACCCAGTGCAATCATAGAAGTGGTGGCCATAGCAGTGCTTGTGTCACTCCACCTCTAGCTTTAGGTGACTCAGAACAGAGAGAAAGACTCCTTTTCTTGGGAAATAGTAAGGGAGAAGAACAAAAATCTCTGTCCTAAAAAATCTGGAGAATTCTCTGCAATCTTGTCCAAGACCATCAAGGTGGTACCTCTAGGAGTCTGCAAGAGTCACAGAGCTAACTGGGCTTAGGGTGCTCCCTAAGAGACATACAGCTTAGATTGTATCACCCAAGTCCTTTCAAATATCTGGAAAGCCGTCACAGGAAGGATAGGTACAGACAAACACAGACTGAGATGAATACAAAAAAATACCTAACACTTCAATTCCCAGACACTGAGGAATATATACAAGCATCAAGACCCTCTAGAAAACATGACCTCACCAAATGAACTAAATAAAACACCAGGCACAAAAACTGGAGAGACAGAGATATGTGACCTTTTAGATAGAGAATTCAAAATAGTTGTTTTGAGAAAACTCAAAGAAATTCAACATAACACAGGAAGGAATTCAGAATTCTATCAGATAAATTTAATTAAAATGTAGAAATAATCAAAAATAATTAAGCAGAAATTCTGGAGCTAAAAAATGTAATTGGCATACTGAAGAATGCATTAGAGTCTTAAAAGTAGAATCAGTCATGTAGAAGAATAAATTCATGAGCTTGAAAACAGGCTATTTAAAAATACACAGTCAGAGGAGATAAAAGAAAAAGACAAAAACGATGAAGCACACACACAAGATCTAGAATATAGACTCAAAAAGGCAAATCTAAGTTTTGGGCCTTAAAGAACAGGCAGAGAAAGATGTAGTGGTAGAAAGCTTATTCAAAGGGATAATAACAGAGAACTTCCCAAACCTGGAGAAAGATATCAATAGCAACATACAGGAAGGTTATAGAATACCAAGTAGATTTAACTCAAAGAAGACTAACTCAAAGCATTTCATAATCAAACTCCCAAAGGCCTAAGATAAAGAAAAGATAGTAAAAGCAGCAAAAGAAAAGACACAAATAACATACAATGGATCTCCATTACATCTGGAAGCAGACTTTTCAATGGAAACCTCACAGGCCAGTAAATAGTGGCATGATATATTTAAAATGCTGAAGGAAAAAAATATATTTACCCTAGAATAGCATATCTGGGAAAAACATCCTTGAAACATGAAGGAGAAATAAAGACTTTCCCAGACAAACCAAAGCTGAGACATATTATCAATACCAGACCGAGACCTATTCTAAGTGACATGCTAAATGAAGTGCTTCAATGAGAAACAAAAGAACATTAATGAGCAATAAGAAATTATCTGATGGTACAAACCTCACTGGTAATATTAATAGTAATTATAGAGAAAAAACAGAATATTACAACACAGTAACTGTGGTGTGTAAATACTCTTACTTTATATAGAAACTCTAAACAATGAATGAATAAAAAATGGTAACTACAACTACATTTTCAGACATAGTAAAATGCGATTTAAATAGAAACAACTAAAAGTTTAAAAGCTGGAGAATGAAGCTAAGGCATAAAGTTATTGTTATGCTTCCTTTTTGCTTGTTTGTTTGTTTGCGAGTTTATGCAAACAGTGTAAGTTGTCATGAGATTAAAACAATGGTTTATAAAATAAAATTTGCAATCCCTATGTTAACCTTTAAGCAAAAAAATACAAGGGGTCCAAAAGATATATATAATGCAAGAAACTAAACAGTATTACCAGAGAAAACCACCTTCTCTAAAAGGAACACAGGAAGGGAAAAAAAAGAAGGAGGAGAATACCACAAACTACCAAAGCTCAAACAATGAAACGGCAGGAGTAAGTCCTTACTTACCAGTAATAACAATGAATGTAAATAGGCTAAACTCTCCAATCAAAACAGACTGGCTGAATGGATGGAAGAACAAGAATCATTGATTTGTTGCCTACAAGAAACACACTTCACCTATAAAGACATATATAGACTGAAAATAAAGGAAAGGAATAAGATATGCCATGCCAAGGCAAACAAAAAAGAGCATGAGTAGCTACACTTATTTCAGAAAAACTAGATTTCAAGAAAAAAAACTATGAGAAACAAAGAATATCATTATATAACAACGGAGTCAATTCAGCAAGAAAATACAACAATTTAAATATATATACACCCAACACTGGAGCACCCCAAAATATAAAGAAAATATTATTAAAGCTAAAGAGAGGATAGGCCCCAATACAATAATAACTGGAGACTTCAATACCCCACTTTCAGCACTGGACAGATCTTTCAGACAGAATATCAACAAAGAAGTATTGAATGGACTTAATCTGTATTTATAGGCCAAATTAACATAATAGATATTTACAGAACATTTCATCCTACTGCTGTAGAATGCACATTGCTCTACTCAGTACATGGATCATTGTAAAAAAGACCACATCTTAGGTCATAAAACAAGTCTTAAAACATTCACAAAAATTGAAATAATACCATGAATCTTTTCTAAACACAGTGAAATAAAATGAGAAAACAATAACAAGAGAAATTTTGGAAACTACATAAACACACAAATTAAACTGTATGATTCTGAATCACCAGTGGGTCAATCAATTAATTAAGATGGAAAAATTTTCTTAAAACAAATGATAATAAAAACACAACATACAAAAATTTACGGGATACAGTAATAGCAGTACTAAGAGAGAAGTTTATAGCTATGAGTGTGTACATCAAAAAGAAGTAAAACTTCAAATAAGCAATCTGATGAGATATCTTAAACAACTGGAAAAGCAAGAGCAAACCAAACCCCAAATCACTAGAAAAAAGAAATAAACATGAGAACAAAATCAATGAAATTGAAACAAAAATCATGCAAAAAATCAATGAAACAAAAGGCTGATATTTTTAAAAGTTAAGTAAAATTGACAAACCATAGCCAGACAAGCTGATCAAAGAAGAGAGAATATTCAAATAAATAAAAAAGATTAAATAAATAAGAGAGGAAATCCAAACAAATACAAATAAGTAAATAAATATAAAAGGAGACATTACAAATAATACTGAGAAATTCAAAGGATCATTAGTGGCTACTGTCATCAACTACATGCCAATAAATTGGAAAATCTAGAAGAAACAGACAACTTCCTAGACACAAATAACCCACCAAGATTGAACCATGAAGAAGTACAAAACCTGAGCAGACCAATAACAAGTAATGAGATTGAAGCTGAAATGAGATCAAAGTAACAAGATCGAAGAAATTAGATCAAAGTAATGAGATCGAAGCTGAAGAGTCTCCCATAAAGAAAAGCCTGCAACCCAACAATTTCCTGTTGAATTCTACAAAACATTTAAAGAAGAACTAATACCAGTCCTACTCAAACAGTTCTGAAAAACAGGGGAGGAAGACTGCTTCCAAACACATTCTATGAAATCAGTACTACTCTGATTCCAATACCCAACAAAGACACATTTTAAAAAAAAAGAAAGAAAAAAAAGAAAACTACAGGCCAGTATCTCTGATGAATATTGCTGTGAAAATTCTCAACAAAATACTAGCAAACAAAATTCAACAATAAATGTAAAAGATCATTTATCATGACCAAGTGGATTTGTCCTTGGGATACAAGGATGGTTCAACATAAACAAATCAATTATTGTGATAAGTCATATCAACAGAATGAAGAACAATAACCAAATGATCATTTCAATTGATGCTGAAAAGGCATTTGATAAAATTCAACACCCCTTCATGATAAACACCCTAAAAAAACTGGGGCTAGAAAGAATAATATAAGCCATATATGACAGACTAAAAGCTAGTATCATACTGACTGGGGAAAAACTGAAAGCCTTTCCTTTAAGATCTGGAACATGATAAGAAAGCCCACTTTCATCACTGTTATTTAACATAGTACTGGACATTTTAGCTAGAGCAATCAGACAAGAGAAAGATATAAAAGGCATCCAAACTAGAAAGAAAAAAGTCAAATTATCCTTGTTTACAGAGGGTGTAATATTATATTTGGAAAAACCTAAAGAATACACCAAAAAAATTTTAAAACTGATAAATTCTGTAAAGTTGCAGGATACAAAATGCACAAAGTCAGCAGGGTATATACACACACACACACATACACACACACACACACACACACACATATATATATATATACTTTAAGTTCTGGGATACATGTGCAGAACATGCAGGTTTGTTACATAGGTATACGCCTGCCATGGTGGTTTGCTCCATCCATCAACCCGTCATCTATATTAGGTATTTCTCCTAATGTTATCCCTCCCCTAGTCCCCCACTGCCTGACAGGCCGCATTGTGTGATGTTCCCCTCCCTGTGTCCATGTGTTCTCATTGTTCAAATCCCATTTATGAGTGAGAACATGCAGTGTTTGGTTTTCTGTTCCTGTGTTAGCTTGCTGAGAATGATAGTTTCCAGCTTCATCCATCTCCCTGCAAAGGACATGAACTCATCCTTTTTACAGCTGCATAGTATTCAGTAGTGTATATGTGCCACATTTTCTGTATCCATTCTATCATAGATGGGCATTTGGGTTGGTTCCAAGTCTTTGCTATTGTGAACAGTGCTGCAATAAACACACATGTGCATGTGTCTTTATGTGGAATGATTTATAATCCTTTGGGTATATAACCAGTAATGGGATTGCTGGGTCAAATGGTATTTCTAGTTCTAGATCCTTGAGGAATTGCCACACTGTCTTCCATAATGGTTGAATTAATTTAAACTCCAACCAAAAGTGTAAAAGTGTTCCTATTTCTCCACATCCTCTCCAGCATCAGCACTTTCCTGACTTTTTAATGATCGCTATTCTAAATGGCGTGAGATGGTAGTTCATTGTGATTTTGATTTGCATTTCTCTAATGACCAGCGATGAAGAGCTTTTGTTCATATGTTTGTTCGCTACATAAACGCCTTCTTTTGAGAAATGTCTGTTCATATCATTTGCCCATGTTTTCATGCGGTTGTTTGTTTCTTGTAAATTTGTTTAAGTTCTTTGTAGATTCTGGATATTAGCCCTTTGTCAGATGAATAGATTGAAAAAATTTTCTCCCATTCTGTAGGTTGCCTGTTCACTCTGATGATAGTTTCTTTTTCTGTGCAGAAGCTCCTTAGTTTAATTAGATCCCATTTGTTAATTTTGGCTTTTGTTGTCATTGCTTTTGGTGTTTTAGTCAATAAGTCTTTGCTCCTAACTATGTCCTGAATGGTATAGCCTAGGTTTTCTTCTAAAGTTTTTATGGTTTTAGGTCTTTAATCCATTTTAAGTTAATTTTTGTATAAGGTGTAAGGAAGGCGACCAGTTTCCTTTTTCTGCATATGGCTAGCCAGTTTTCCCAACACCATTTATCAAATAGAGAATCCTTTCCTCATTGCTTGTTTTTGTCAGGTTTGTCAAAGACAAGATGGTTGTAGATGTGTGGTATTAATTCTGAGGCCTGTGTTCTGTTCCGTTGGTCTACATATCTGTTTTGGTAGCAATACCATGCTGTTTTGGTTACTGTAGCCTTGTAGTATAGTTTGAAGTCAAGTAGTGTGATGCCTCCAGCTTTGTTCTTTTTGCTTAGTACTGTCTTGGTTATATGGGCTCTTTTTTTTTCCATACAAAATTTAAAGTAATTTTTTCTAATTCTATGAAGAAAGTCAGTGGTAGCTTGATGGGGATAGCATTGAATCTCTAAATTACTTTGGCCAGGAAGGCTATTTTCAAGATATTCATTCTTCCTATCCCTGAGCATGGAATGTGTTTCCATTTGTTTGTGTCATCTCTTATTTCCTTGAGAAGTGGTTTGTAGTTCTCTTTGAAAAAGTCCTTCACATCCCTTGTTAATTTTATTCCTAGGAATTTTATGCTCTTTGTAGCAACTCTGAATGGGAGTTCACTCATGATTTAGTTCTCTGTCTCTCTATTATTGGTGTATAGGAATGCTTGTGATTTTTGCACATTGATTTTGTATCCTGAGACTTTGCTGAAGTTGCTTATCAGCCTAAAGAGACTTGGGGCTGAGACGATGGAGTTTTCTAAATATACAATCATGCCATCTGTGAACAGAGACAATTTGACTTCCTCTCTTCCTATTTGAATACCCTTTATTTCCTTCTCTTGCCTGACTGCCCTGGCTGGAACTTCCAATATCATGCTGAATAGGAGTGGTGAAAGAGGGTATCCTTGTCTTGTGCAGGTTTTCAAAGGGAAGGCTTCCAGCTGTTGACCATTCAGTATGATACTGGCTATAGGTTTGTCATAAATAGCTCTTATTATTTTGAGATATGTTCCATCAATACCTAGTTGATTGAGAGTGTTTAGCATGATGGGGTGTTGAATTTTATCAAAGGCCTTTTCTGCATCTATTGAGATAATCATGTGGTTTTTGTCACTGGTTCTGTTTACGTGATGGATTACATTTATTAATTTGTGTATGTTTAACCAGCCTTGCATCCCAAGGGTGAAGCCAACTTGATCGTGGTGGATAAGCTTTTTGATGTGCTGCTGGATTCGATTTGCCAGTATTTTATTGAGAATTTTCACACTGATGTTCATCAGGGATATTGACCTGAAATTTTGTGTGTGTGTGTGTGTGTGTGTGTGTGCGTGGTCAATTTTAGAATAAGTGTGATGTGGTGCTGAGAAGAAAATATGTTCTGCTGATTTGGGGTGGAGAGCTCTGTAGATGTCTATTAGGTCTGCTTGGTCCGGAGCTGAGTTCAAGTCCTGAATATCCTTGCCAATTTTCTGTCTCATCGATCTGTCTAATATTGACAGTAGGGTTTTAAAGTATTCCACTATTATTGTGTGGGAGTATAAATCTCTTTGTAGGTCTCTAAGAACTTGCTTTATGAATCTGGGTGCTCCTGTATTTGGTGCATATATATTTAGGAGAGTTAGCTCTTCTTGTTGCATTGATCTCTGAATACAGCACCTCAATGGATCATGACTCTTTATCTAATTTGCCAGTCTGTGTCTTTTAACTGGGGCATTTAGCCCATTTACATTTAAGGTTAATATTGTAATGTGTGAATTTGATCCCATCGTTATGATGCTACCTGGTTTTTTGCCCACAGTTGATGCGATTTCTTCATAGTGTCAATGGTCTTTACCATTTAGTACGTTTTTGTAGTGGCTGGTACCAGTTTTTCCCTTCCATGTTTAGTGCTTCCTTCAGGAGCTCTTGTAAGGCAGACCTGGTGGTGATAAAATCTCTCAGCATTTGCTTGTCTGGAAAGGATTTTATTTCTCCTTTGCTTACGAAGCTTAGTTCAGGTGGATATGAAATTCTGGGTTGAAAATTCTTTTCTTAAAGAATGTTGAATATTGGCCCTCACTGTCTTCTGACTTACAGGGTTTCTGCAGAGAGATCTGCTGTTAGTCTGATGGGCTTCCCTTTGTGGGTAACCTGACCTTTCTCTCGGGCTGCCATTAGCATTTTTTCCTTCATTTCAACCTTGGTGAATCTGACAATTATGTGTCTTGGGTTTGGTCTTCTCGAGGAGTATCTTTGTGGTGTTTTCTCTATTTCTTGAATTTGAATGTTGGCCTGTCTTGCTGGATTGGGGAAGTCTTCCTGGATAGTATCCTGAAGAGTGTTTTCCAACTTGTTTTCATTCTCCCCATCACTTTCAGGTACACCAGAAAAATGTAGGTTTGGTCTTTTCAAATACTTCCATATTCCAAGTTGATCTTCAATCTCTGATATCCTTTCTTCTGCTTGATTGATTCAGCTATTGATACTTGTGTATGCTTCACGAACTTCTCATGCTGTGTTTTTCAGCTCCATCACTTCATTTATGTATTCTCTAAACTGGTTATTCTAGTTAGAAATTTGTCTAACCTTTTTTCAAGGTTCTTATCTTCCTTGCATTTGGTTAGAACATGCTCCTTTAGCTCAGAGGAGTTTGTTATTACCTATCTTCTGAAGCCTACTTCTGTCAATTCGTAAAACTCATTCTCCATCCAGTTTTGTTCCCTTGCTGGCAAGGAGTTGTGATCCTTTGTAGGAGAAAGGCGTTCTGGTTTTTGGAATTTTCAGCCTTTTTGTGCTGGTTTATCGTCATCTTCGTGGATTTATCTACCTTTGATCTTTGATGTTGGGGTTTCTACATGGACGTCCTTTTTATTGATGTTAATGCTATTCCTTTCGGTTTGTTAGTTTTCCTTCTAACAGGCCCCCCTGCTGCAGGTCTGCTGGAGTTCACTGGAGGTCCACTACAGACCCTCTTTGCCTGGGTATTGCCAGCGGAGGCTGCAGAACAGCAAAGATTGCTGCCTGTTCCTTTCTCTGGAAGCTTCATCCCAGAGGGCCACCCGGCAGATGCCAGCCAGAGCTCTCCTGTATGAGGTGTCTGTTTCCCCTGCTGGGAGGTGTCTCCCAGTCAGGAGGCACAGGGGTCGGGGACCCACTTGAGGAAGCAGTCTGTCCTTTAGCAGAGCTCAAGAACTGTGTTGGGACATCTGCTGCTCTTTTCAGAGCCAGCAAGCAGGAATGCTTACATCTGCTGAAGCTGTACCCACAGCCACCCCTTCCCCCAGGTGCTCTGTCCCAGGGAGATGGGAGTTTTCTCTATAAGCCCTGACTGGGGATGATGCCTTTATTTCAAAGATGCCCTGCCCGTAGAAGAGGAATCTAGAGAGGCAGTCTGGCTACAACAGTTTTGCAGAACTGTGGCTCACTCCGCCCACTTCAAGTGTTCTGGTTCTGGTGGCTTTGTTTATGCTGTGAGAGGAAAACCGCCTACTCAAGCCTCAGTAATGGTGGATGCCCCTTCCCCCACCAAGCTCGAGCATCCCAGGTCGATTTCAGACTGCTGTACTCGCAGCGAGAATTTCAAACCAATAGATCTTAGCTTGCTGGGCTCCATGGGGGTGGGATCCACTCAGCTAGACCACTTGGCTCCCTGGCTTCAGCCCCCTTTCCAGGGGAGTGAACCGTTCTGTCCCACTGGCGTTCCAGGTGCCACTGGGGTATAAAAGAAACTCCAAAAGTCAGTAGCATTTCTATTAGGTTAGTATGAAAGTAATTGTGGTTTTGGACCGTGAATTTTTTAAATTATTTTAGCTAGGCTCAAACACATCTTTATTAATCAAAATAGGAACCATTACAATCAACACATTTTTGCCAATGAGAAGTTTGTTTATTCCTGTAACATAAAAATCCATACTTCAGGATTCGACAAACACATGGAGAGCATTTTCTGCATCCTGCTGGTTGTGGATGCATTTGTCCTGCAAAAAGTGGTCAAGATGCTTGAAGAAGTGGTAGTCAGTTGGTGAGAGGTCAGATAAACATGGCAGATGAGGCAAAACTTCGTAGCCCAACTGGTTCAACTTTTGAAGCATTGGTTGTGCGACGTGCACTCGGGAGTTGTCATGGAGAAGAGTTGGGCCTCTCTGTTAACTAATGACGGCTGCAGGCACTGAAGTTTTCAGTTCATCTCATCGATTTGCTGAGCATACTTCTCAGGTATAATGGTTTCACTGGTATTCAGAAAGTTGTAGTGAATCAGACTGGCAGCAGACCACCAAACAGTAACCATATGACCTTTTTCGGGTGCAAGTTTGGCTTCGGGAAGTGCTTTGGAGCATCTTCTTGGTTCAACCACTGAGCTGGTTGTCTCCAGTTGTTATCTAAAATCCACTTTTTGTCACACGTCACAATCTGATTGAGAAATAGTTCATCGTCGTCGCATAGAATAGGAGAAAACCACACTTCAAAATGACAATTTTTTTTATTTTTGCTCAGCTCATGAGACACCCACTTATCGAGCTTTTTCACCTTTCCAATTTGCTTCAAATTCCTATAGAATGGTGGACATTGAGTTCTTCCACAGCTTCTCATGTAGTTGTAAAAGGACTGGCTTCAGTGATTGCTCTCAATTGTTTGTTGTCAACTTGCAATGGCTGGCCACTATGCTCCTCATCTTCAAGACTCTCCTCTCCTTTGCAAAACTTCTTGAACCACCACTGCACTGTATGTTTGTTAGCAGTTCCTAGGCCAAATGCATTGTTGATGTTGAGAGTTGTCTCTGCTGCCTTACAACCCATTTTTAACTCAAATAAGAAAATCACTTGAATTTGTTTTTTTGTCTAACATCATTTCCAGTCTAAAATAAATTTAAAATAAACAGCAAGTAATGTCAATATCAAAAAGACATAAAGCAAGAAATGCCCATTAAAATGATGTATAACACAATCACATTCATTTAAGAATGTATTCCAATATCAAATGGCAAATTCCAACAATGCAAAAACCATAATTACATTTGCACCCACCAAGTATATGCCAACAGTGAACAATCAGAAAAAGAAATAAAAAAAGTCATCTGTTTACAATAGCCACAAATAAAATTAAATACCTAGAAATTAACTTAACCAAAAAATTAAAAGACCTCTATAATAAACACTATAAAAGACTGATAAAAGAAATTGAAGAGGACATCAAAAAATGAAGATATTCCATGTATATAAATTGGAAGACCCAATATTGTTAAAATATCCCTACTACCCAAAGCAATCTACAGAATCAATGCTATCCCTATCAATATACCAATGACATTATTTGCAGAAATAGAAAAAAAAATCTTGAAGTTTATTTGGAACTACAGAAGACCCAGAATAGCCCAATCTATGCTAATCAAAACGAACAAAACTCAAGGAATCGCATTACCCAGCTACAAATTTTACACTACGAAGCTATAGGAACCAAAACAGCATGGTACTGGCATACAAACAGACACATAGGCCAATGAAACAGAATAGAGAAGCCAGAAACAAATCCACACATCTATAATTAACTCATTTTTGACAAAGGTACCAAGAACATACACTGGGGAAAAGGCAGTCTCTTCAATAAAGAGTGCTGGAGAAACTGGAAATCCACATGCAGAAGAATGAAACCAGATCTCTATCTCTTGCCATATATAAAAGTGAAATCAAAATGATTAAAGACAAACCTAAGTCCTCAAAATATGAAAATAATGCAAGTAAACATTGGGGAAAATCTCCAGGACATTGGTCTGGGCAAAAACTTCTTGAGCAATACCCCACAAGCACAGGCAACCAAAGCAAAAATGAACAAATAGAATCGCAGCTTGTTAAAAAGCTTCTACACAGCAAAGAATACAATCAACAAAGTGAAAACACAACTCACAGAATGGTAGAAAATATTTGTAAACCACCCATCTGACAAGGGATTAATATGAATAATAGATAAGGAGCTCAAACAACTCTATAGAAAAAATTTTAATAATCTGATCAAAAATGGGCAAAGTATTTGAATAGACACTTCTCAAAAGAAGACACCCAAGTGGCAAACAGGCACATGAAAAGGTGATCAGCATCACTGATCATTAGAGAAATAAAAATCAAAACTACAATGATATATCATCTCACCCCAGTTCAAATGGCTTATATTCAAAAGACAGGCAATAACAAATGCTAGTGAGGATATGGAAAAAAGGGAACCCTCGTACACTGTTGGTGGGAATGTAAATTAGTACAACCACTATGGAGAACAGTTTAAGCTACCATATGATCCAGCAATCTCACTGCTGGGTATGTACCCAAAAGAAAGGAAATCAGTATATCAAAGAGATATATGCACTCCTGTGTTTGTTGCAGCACTGTTTACAACAGCTAATATTTGGAATCAACCTAAGTGTCCATCAAGAGATGAATGAATAAAGAAAATGTGGTACATATATACTAATGGAATAGTATTCAGCAATAAAAATGGATAAGAGAGCCTGTCATTTGCAACAACATGGATGGAACTGCAGATCTTTATGTTAAGCTAAATAAGCCAGGCACAGAAGGACAAACATCGCATGTTCTCACTTATTTGTGGGATCTAAAAATAAAAACAATTGAACTCACGAATACAGAGAGTAGAAGGACGGTTTCCAGATGCCAGGAAGGGTAGTGGGAGAGTAAGGGGGATGTGGCGACAGTTAATGGGTACAAAAGATATAGAAAGAATGAATAAGACCTTCTATTTGATAGCACAACAGGGTGGCTAGAGTCAATAATAAATTAACTGTACATATTTAAATAACTTAAAGAGAGTGATTCAATTGTTTAAAACTGAAAGATTAAGTGCTTAAGGGGATGGACACCTCATTCTCCATGATGTGCTTATTTCACATTGTATGCCTGGATCAAAACATCTAATGTAGCTCATAAATATATATACCTACTATGTACCCACAAAAATTAAAATTAAAAACTTTAAAGGTTAAAAACCAAAATTTCAATTTAAATGATTCTAAATCAGTATCAAACAATAATCAAAATGTAATTCCCTGTACATGAATTCATTTTTGAAAGAAAAATAGCTGAACATAGTTATGGAATTAACTTTCTGTAATTTAAATTTTACTGAATTAAAAAAGAAGTTCTAAGTTTTATAATAAAGTTTGTGGTATAAATCCCTTGTAGCATATTGCTTCATTATATGTAAAACAGGAGAAAATAATTAAGCAGCTGTTGCAATACATTCTCTTTCATTCTGCCTATTTAGTTCATTTAGTTCTCTTAACCCTGGCTTGCAGGGATCATATTCTCTAAAATATGCCAGTGGAAATGTGCAAAAGTCAAGTGTCTCATTTACTTTCACTATGTTTTGCTATGCTACTTTCAATACTCTGGGCCATGTGATTTCCTCAAGCTTCAAATCGTTTTGTATTCATTGAAGATAACTTTATAGTGACCTTTTTTATTGTTATTCACTGTTTTCATTAATTCTTCCTCCAACACTCCCAATTGTATCAAACACGCCTTCACTACCTAAATAATTTAATTGTTAACATACTTTAGACTTTAACGTTATTAGCTCATTCTAAATAAATCCTATGACAAAGTTACAACTTAAATCTACCAAAGAAATGATGCCCCTAAATCTTTTTGGCTAGTAATATTCAGCCTCAGTGGTCAGTTTTGCAATCATTTTCATAAAGTTTTGGAACCAGGCCTGGATTGAAATTGCTTCCTATCTTGTTCAAAATTACAACAGTCAAAACACACAATACATAGGTCTGCCTCCCAGTACAATGTCGGCTTCCTGCATTTAGAAGAGTGCAGTGATTCATCAGTAATTTAACCTATAGATATTTGAAGGTTGGAGAGTATCTCAAAGGGACTGTTGACCTTCAGCAACTGAAAGAACTAGAACTCCAGCCTCAGTCAATATATATTTATCTTTCTGTTGGGACTATTACAACAGTGCACGAAATGCTGACCTTGAAACTTCAAGCACCGAATGCATGCAAATAATGTTCCCTAAAGGAAAAATATAAAAATATCTAACTAGGATATCTACATTTAAAATGCACATTCTGTAAAGATCAAAAGAAAGTACTCTGAACGTTCAAATAAATTCTAAAGGAACAAGCATATTATTTCTGTGATCCACTGGTTTGCTCTTAAATGTGAATTGGGGTGTAATCCCATTAGACCAGAATGATAAAATTTGGAAAAGCAAAGTATTGTTTATTTTCTGAAAAGTTACTAATATCAAGAGCCTGGCTTGTTTTCTGGTGAATGATTTTTATTCCTCACAAAACCGTAATACTATAGATCTCTCAAAAATCATCATATCCCATATTGACTACATTTATATCAAAACACATTTGTTTATCTGGAGAAAATGTAGGTGGTAATATGCTGAAACTCTTTTTAATAATTTTTTCATTTTGTCTGATGGAATATTTGCTTGAAAGGAAACTTTTTTTTTACCCCAATTAGTCATAGTCTGCATTCTTGTTAGGAACCAGGGGAATAGATGTACTCTTTCAGAAGACTAAGTAAAGCATTACTAAATATGTAACAATGTAAGTGTGCTAAACGTAGGTCAGAAAGATTCAATTAAAATATAATTAACAACCAGCAAGTCATGCAAATCCTAAGAAAACTGGCTGGACATCCTATTCAAATAAAGTGTGAGATTTCATAGGAAAAAGGCTCAGTTTAAAATAAACAAATAGTAAATTAATGCATAGAGTAAATTGAACATTAAAGATAAATAGGGACTTCTGGGAACAAACATCTAATTATTCATGGTAAAAAATACATAATTTTTTATTTCTACAATTTTGTTCTTGTGAAATGTACATATAGAAAACTGGGGTACTACAAAGAGGTCTATGAATGGAAACAGAAACATGAATACATTTCAAAAAAACTATTATCATATAATTGGTTTGTCTATTGAGTGGCATGGGGTCATTTGCATGTCTCCCATTTGGTTGTCATCTTTCTTACAAAGGAAGGAAACAACTTGGGAAGAAGGGAAATCTCTTTGGTGGTCCTATCAGCATTAAAAATCTTTAGATTTCCTTCCTCCCAAAAATATAACTACAATGCAGTCAACAGATACAACATAAACCAAGAGGGCCACCGATTTGCTGGTATATTGATTAAAAGCTACATTATCCCATTGACAGATCTGATAGTATTTAAAATGTTAGAGAAATATTTTCTTCATTAAAAAAACAATTTTCAACTAATCTTATTATATGGAATCATCAAGTAAACCTTTATAGGCACTTGTTTTCTCTGACGTAGACCACCTCACCTGAGCTGACTTCTAAATTGATCCATACAATTCAAATCAACAGGAATGTAACCTTAGTCCCTCCTCAATGTGACTAGTTTTGAAATTTTTACTTTTCCTCAGAAAGAACTAGAGACCTCTCTATTCCTTTCATCAGGTGTCCAATCTACTCCAATCTAAAATTATCTTAGTAATGCTCACACAAAGATGTTTTCTTCATGGTTGTTTTTTATACAAAGCTATTTTTCTCATCGTTGTTGCTGCTGCTGTTGCTGCTGTTGTCTTACCTGTAAACTCTAGCTACTTGCAGGGAGTGTGAGGCACTGCTACCCTTTAGTTCTCTCTGAATCCAAGTTAAATTTTGTTATCTTGACATTTTTCTCATTTTTCTCAAAATTCTCTCTGTTAAAATCGTATATTTACAGCACTATTCACAATAGCAAAGATATGAAATCAACCAAAGCATCCATCAACAAGTAATTAGATAACAAAAATGTTATACACACATACACACACACACACACACACATTCAAAGGAATACTATTCAGCCATTAAAAAGAATGAAATCATGTGTTTTGCAGCAACATGGATGGAACTGGAGGCCATTATCCTAAGTGAAACAACTCAAAAATAGAAAGTCAAATACCACATGTTCTCACATAAGTGAGAGCTACATAATGTGTAAACATGGCCACAAAGTATGGAATAATAAACACTGGAGACTGGGAAGCATGGGGAGCTGGGCAGGGGGTGAGGGATGAGAAATTACTTAATGGGTACAATGTACATTATTGAGGTGATGGATACCCTAAATGCCCTCACTTCACCACTACACAATCTATGCATATAACAAAATTGCACTTGTACCCTACAAATTTGTACAAATCAAAAAGTATATTTAGTGTAGTAGGCATTATTTGAGGAAGAAAAGTTGGAAATACACTGATCCTTTTATAAAACTATTTTAACAAGGGCATCATAAAAGTTAAGGTAACCTATTTTAGCTCTGGCATTAAAATTTCTTGATTCTGGGAGTAGAATGGAAAGTTTAAAAATGCTTTTATTAGACCCAAATCAAAATGTACATTTTGGAATGTAGTGTTCCTTACTGCTTCTACCATCACCAAATTCATTTGCACCCCCATGGCTGTGTTCCTTACTTCTCCCTGCTCAACCAATTCCTACTCATCTTTCATGTCTCAACTTCTTTACAATTCTCATCTTTAATAGTTCCATCGAATATAACATTTATTGAAATTCTGCTATGAGCAAAGTATTGCGATAGAAACTAAAGGCAAATATATCGTAGAAAAAATTGTATTATAATATTCTGTATACAGAAAAGGAAAAATCAAATCTGACTATGTGGATTCATGGAAAAGATGGAATTTGAATTTGCCTTGAAATATTTCAAATAGAAATTTAAGCAGGGAACACTGAGGGGCTGCCCTATAAGGCTGAAACAACAGCATTAACATTGTCAGAGAGTCAAACAAGCTAATTCTTGAAGAGCCTTAATGGTCCTCTCTTCTATCAATCTTTCTCCGACTTCCTGTAGCACTTGTTCTCTATAGTACATTATTTGGCACTTATTTGTTATAGAGTTGCTGTGTACTCTAATTTTTTTGTACATCTTGACTCTTACAAAAGACTATGAGTTCTGTAAGTACCAAAATGTCTTATATTTCTTAGAAATTTCCCATACAATATCTTGTATAGGGTGGCCACATAGTCGACAACCAAGATACAGTTAATTAACTGATGGATTTAAATGAAAGATATTACAGATGTCTATCTAAATATTAATTTATTTTCTTTTAAAAAGAAGTGATTTCTCCCTCTACTGGGGACCCACCAGCAGCCAGAAAAGAATATCTGCATTCACTCACATAATAAAGTGAAACACAGACGCAATCTGTACACTCTGAAACCAGATGGAGACACAATATTTTATATTAAGTCTACACCCTGTCTTTCCATTATCCAAATACAACAATGCATTTGGCAAGAGCAATTATAAGTAAATTAAAAGAAAAATTTCTAAGATCTGTAGAAAATATAAAGGGTGGAAGGTTTTGATAACCTGCTTGTGACTTTGAAGCATCCAAATCAATGACTATTGAGGACTTAACCTCATAAAGCTTATAAAAAGTCTGGCATGAAACAAATCCCTCCTCTATCTAACCATATCTTTTCATCCAAGTGACGTCTAAAGGTGCTGAAATACTACACTTGACTCATAAGTCTTTTGTAGAGCGTGAGCTATTCTCAAGTGTGTGTATGGAGAAATGTACTTGATGGCCATTGCCTTATTTTCCCTTCCACTTGTTCCATTCTCAGAAGTTCCCTGCTATAGTCTCAAAAAGCAATCTATGTGTTGTCTCTTTTCTATATTTAATATCAGTGTAGAAACAAAGGCATTACCATTCAAAGTCATATTTTGTGTCAAAGTCCAAAGAACAGAGTATTTGCTTAGGAATCAGGAGAACTAGGTTCCAATATCTGCCTTCAAAGCTCAGCAAGTCACTCAACTTTACTCTGACCAAAACACAACCATTTGGAAACGTGGATTTCTACAATCTGTATGTATCCCCACCCCCAAGCCAAGTCAACCCAATTGAAAAATCATCCGAATGACAAAATACATGTAAAAGGTGGTTAACTCTTTAGGAAAAAAATACATGATTAAAATATGAATGTTATCTTAGTTTGTTTCCTGCTTTGAGGAGTGGGTGAAGAATTGTTTTCTATTCACTTTTCTGAAAGCCTTATACTTCGAACTAGTCATCTTATTAGCTTAAAAATGTTATCCTTATTGACAATAATAGTGAATATATAAAACCAAACAGCAACGCCCTAAAAGCCTCAGAGTACTTTTTAACACAAAATGACAAATCTCAAAGAACCTCATTAGAGAGCAAAAGTAGGTTCTAACATGTCATTTCTATGTAATATTTGTTTCATTGTAATATACTTCTAAGTTTCAGCCCTGCCTTTGGTAAAAGGACATGCCAGATCCCAAGAATGGAGGTTAAAATAATAATAATGATATACCTAGTCAATTGTTGAGTTCTTTATACGACTTCTTCAGAAAATTTCCTCCCTGCCCTTGAAGAACAGCATATTCTCTTAAGTGTGAAATTTGATTACCTGTATTATCAGATCTTGCACTTTAAAAAATTGTTATACTTCTACCTGAGTCACTAAAATACAAGCCAGTGGACTGTCCCTTTATGTGATGTGTAGAATTTAGCTGTGAAAAGCTCAAGCCCAATATGTTAGTAGGCTAAAGCGCCTTCAGCAACCCTTATAGAGTAAGTCCTCAAAGTTGTCATCAACAGGTTCTTAGAAAGTTGGAAAATGTGGTACATATACATAAAGGAGTTCTATCCAGCTACAAAAAATAAAGAGATTTTGTCATTTGCAACAACATGGGATAATACTGGAGTTCATTACGCTAAATGAAATAAGCCAGGCACAGAAAGACAAACATTGAGAACATCACATGTTCTCACATATTTGTGGGATTTAAAAATCAAAACAATTGATCTCATGAACATAGAGAGTAGGCTGGCTACCAGAGGCTGAGAAGGGTAGTTGGGGAGCAGGGAGGGGTAGATAGGGATGGTTCATAGGTACAAAAAAAATAGTTAGAAAGAATGAATAACACCTAGTATTTGATAGCACAACAGGGTGACTATAGTCAACAGTAACTTAATTGTACATTTTAAAATAACTAAAAGAGGGTAACTAGACTGTTTGTAACACAAAGGATAAATTCTTGAGGGGATGGATACTCCATTTTATAAGATGTGATTATTATAGATCGCATGCCTGTATCAAACCATCTCATGCACCCCATAAATATATACACTACTATGTACCCACAAAAATTAAAATAAATTGTCCAGGCTCGGTGGGTCACACTTGTAATCCCACTACTTTGGGAGGTTGAGGCAAGCAGATAGCTTGAGGTCAGGAGTTCGAGACCAGCCTGGCCAACATGGTGAAACCCTGTCTCGACTGAAAATACAAAAATTATCTGGGCGTGGTGGTGCCTCCTGTAATCCCAGCTACTTGGGAGAGTGAGGCACGACAATCGCTTGAACCTGGGAGGCAGAGATTGCCGTGAGCTGAGATCTCACCACTGCACTCCAGCCTAGGTGACAGAGCGGGACTCCATCTCAAAAAAATAAAATAAAATAAAATAAAATAAAATAAGTTTTTAATGAATGAAAAAAAAATTTTTTAAGATTCACTTTTGATCTCCCATGTGGCATTGGTTAAGTTGCTTTGCGTTTTTGTGCTTCATCTGAAAAATGGAGATGATTTTGAGACCTAGCTCAAAATTTGTTGGTAGGCTTAAATGAGTTAATAGGTACAAAGGACTTAGAAGAATTCCTGGCACATAGTAAGCACTCAATGAATGTTAACTATTATTTACTATGATTACTTTCTCCCAAAGAACACAAGGAATTTGAGACTGTTATTTTTTCATTACATGAATTAAACAATTAAGGAAGCCTGTTATATTATGGCACTTTGCCATATAATAAAATGAATTTAACCTAGCTCTTTTCACACACAAAGTTGAAATCACTAAACTCCTTGAAGGAAATTTTTTTCTTAGGTTTTCTAGTGATCTTTTTTCTTTCCTGACAATTTTACTCATCTGCTGCTGTTCTCTCAATTACAAACACATAGACATAAAATAACTAGCACATAGTAACAGAAATTTTGGTGTCAGAATTTTTTGATGTCAGAATTTAGCTAGGCAGACTGATGTTTATGCCATTTATGTAATAAGAAGTTCTTTTATCTATATGACCCATGCAGCCAATGTATAGTGAGAGTTAGGTCTATAATGAATGGAAGTATAACATTTAATATCAGAAAATGGGGTGGGAGGGACACTAAGCCTAAGCCAGGATTGATTTTAAAACATGCAGACAATGAAGCATGAATAATTTCTATTTGTCATATTACTGTGATTACTTTCTTACAGTATTAATAGTATAGGAATCATAGAATATTATGGCTAAGAAGGACCTTAAAACCATTGATGCTGACCACGTCGTTTTACAAATGAGGGAACTGAGGGCTCTAAAAGATGAAATGAACTGACCAAAGACACACAGCCTGCTGGCCCATGCAAAGACCTACAAATCCATCTTTGAGAGACATTTAAATCATTAGTCTTTATATTAGGTACTGATTTTCAAGAAACTAAAGATAACATGAATGAAAAAGCGCAGGACAAATCAATAGCTTTTGAAATTTCCAGAATTCGAATTTTCAGATTTTGTGTGTAAAATCTCCCAAACATAAAATTCCATAAACACAAAATAAATATTTAAAGAATCAAGACCATCCTCAGATGCTTATTCATATTTATATAGATTGTTATATTCACATATTTCTATATGAACATTTTTCTCATCACTATAGTAGCTTCCAAAAAATAAGGCTATGCTCACTAATCTCTATTTTCTAGCATGTAAGGAATACTTTTTAACATTTAGATGTTAAATATTCAGATAATTGCATACGTGTACATCTGTACACAGAAGACTTCATCCACAGTAATGAATGACGTATTCATTTCAACTCTTACAAATCAACAGCACAGCTAGTCGTTGGTGTAAACTCATGATCATTTGTCAATTTAAAGATAATCAAATAATTTGATTAAATGGATTTAAATCTGGCTTCAAACATTGAGCAAATATAATTTCAAAAGTATTCTGACATGAATCAGTATGACGATTTCAGACCATCTGAATTATTTTTTTATCCATAAAATATATTAACTATCAAAGACAATAGTTCAATATTCTATAAAACATTTCAAAAAGATAAATGTACATAATTAACAAATAGTATTAATAACTGATAGTTACATGGCACTACTATGGAGCAGGGACATGTTTTATACACTTCTAATGTGTAGTATAACTTATTTTTCATAACTCCACAAGGAAGGGACCATATAACATGTTAAGAAAACCGAGGCCCAGAGAAGTTAAGTAACATGTTCAAAGTCACACTCATAGTTATCTGCAAAGGTAACACTCGAAACCGGGCAGTCTGATTCAAGAACCTACAAACTATTAGATTATGCTGCCTCCAAATCAAGCTACAAATTTTCATGCAATATGTTGCATGAAACTTTGCATGAAGACACGGAATAGATAAAACTATATAGTTTGACAGTATCAATTGCCACTATCTTATAATGTTTTTAGAATGTCAGTTTTGCAGTGGCCTTCAAAATTATGCAAGTCTAATTTCTTCATTCTACAGATAAGGAAACTAAAGCTCAGGAACTTATTGTTTTAAATCATATTGTTAACTACAGTTGTATGACACCCATGTTTCCAGCACAGTTCAGGTAAACTGAATATGAAAGTGAAATATAATAGATTGATTCTAAAACAGTGTTTCTCTGTGTGGTCTCTGGATAAGCAGCATGGACATTGCCTGGGAACTTGTTAGAAATCCAGAGTCTCACTCCTATCCCACACCTAGCAAATCAGAAACTTTGGGGGTGGGGTCAAGCAATCTGTGTTTTAACAAACCCTTGAGGGGATTCTGAGGCATGATAAAGGTTGAAAACCACTGTTTTTTCTCTAAATTCAAGTAGTTATGAACAAGCTCATTTTGTTGGTTGAAATTCCTTCAGTTTTACAGAGTAAAAAAGTAGCCTCTTCGCCTACTCCTAAAGGCACAAATCATATATACACATACACACACACATACACACATGCACACACATATTATCTGTATTACACACATAAATAACATGATCATACCTGTAACTAATAATACTATCTACATAATACACAGATGTGATGTTATTTATGTGTATTTTATAGGTAGCTCTGCCATATCCCAGGCATGTGTCCATTCCAATCTCCACCCTTGCCTCCCTTTTTGCAGAAATCTCTCCTCCACAAAAGTTTCACCTTAAGAGAATAAAATGCATGTCTTTTTTCCTGTGATCTTAGCATCTATGGAATATACTTTAACAGGCACCAACTCTTTCACAAGATGCAAGAAGAAATAGGCACAATTAATATTCTCTGATTTTATAGTATGTGCAAATATTCAAAATGTTTATTCAAAGATAATGTATGCCCACCAGGTTTCCTTTATTCAAATAGTACTTCTTGAAAAACTAAAATATAAAGTCACTGGGATTATGATTCAAGGACAAATGAAAAAGAAAAACTAATCACTAAAGAATAAAAATAAATAATGTTTTCTGTTTTTTAAAACTTTCACCCTTTACCTGTGCTCTATAAGAATTGGTCAGCACTGAAAGGGGAAAAAAAGGTGACAACAAGCCTTTTAGAATACAAGGGGTGATGTTAGTCTTTTAGGAATATAATATAATGTGTACTATTGGAGTTAAATATATATGCTTCCTTAAGAGAAGATCACTTACACTCCAGGAAGACTGGGAGAATCTTGTTTCGCCACTCATCTGTCCCGCAATAATATCAACTATATGTATTCATTTATAAAAAGAACTGCTTCTATTAAACCTTGGAAGTACAAGGAACTGCCATATCCACTCTTCATAGTATGCACCGATTTTCTGTATATTTCAATGCTGAGCTTATGGTTAGAACTTGTAAGATGGCTTTGAATCTAATGGCCACGGAGATCATGAACCCCTCCCAACTGCCCATGCATCTTTAGGGCTGAAGATGTTAATTATAGTCCTCTTGTTATCCTACCCCTAGGTTTGTACTTCAACAAAAATGATAAAGGATGTTTTCCACAGAGACCTGAGAACTTGGGAATTATTTTTTTTCAATCCAAAAGAAATCAATTGATTGGCCTTCACAGTGAGGGACAAGTCTATATAGCACAGTGCCATGAGCTGTGAAAAAGGAGCCTAAGCCCATCAGTTCTTTCATAACACGACCATGCCTCTCTTTCAATAATACTGTTTATAATACAAAAATAGAAGTATTGGGAAAGATTTTGCCTTTTCACACAGACAGACACATGTAGTAAGTAACAGAGTTGGTTCAATTATAAGACAACAGTTTTGTAACATCTTTAGGTTTTTAAAAAGTCATGAGATTGAACTACCCATTTAACCTGTATTGGGCAGAACTAGTAAAGATATCAGCCTTTTAGTATAAAGGATACAACCCTACAGTTTCACAGATACTAATTTTGAATATCTTTATACTATCTATTAAAAATGAGTTTGCAAACATTATTAAACATGTAAATAAACTGGTAATTGAGCTGGCTTAACTTATCTGAGAGAAAAGGCTACTTAAAAACTTTCCCACAATAAGTGTATGCATGTATGTGTTCATTAAAATAGTCTCTGACAGCTGCCAGAAAAGAGCAATTCAAGTTACTAAATGTACATGAAAAATTATAACTTTAAAAAATATCCTGTCAAACTTTTCATTAATTCAGAACGTTCTCTCCCAAGTGCAAGTCAGTAATTTGATTTTACCTTTGGTTTTTTTCCTACAAATTTGTTAGTTTTGCTCAAACCTAGACACAACCCTCTAGATAAATCCAGTTTTTCAAGTTGCTTGCAATAACTAATTCAGAGAAATATTTTAAGCATGCATTATACATAAATTATAGACAGAAAATCATGTGGCTAAAAAGGAAAGTAGAAGATTCCTCAGGTTTTTAAAAATATTACTCAACTACCTATGACTTCTTCATAAAATTATACTACAATTGGCATGTAACTAACAATCAATTGCCTCTTGAATTTTATATCCAAAAGATCTAAAGGAGATGGAAGTTTTAGGGAAATGAGGGAAGAAAATAAAGCTCCCTTTTATCCAGTCTTAAAGAGGTATACCTAATTGTTTTCTGCATGCCTTAAAAAAGGTCCCAGTCTAGGTTTCTACCTGATGTAAACCCATTTGATTTGTACTTAGTGAATAGTCATGGGTGCTCATGGGTGAGAGAAGTAAACCCTTAGATTCACACAGAGAAGAACAGCACAGACAATGGCATCCTGCTGGCAGCCTGGAAGGAAGTTAAACATTCTTATTCAATGACATCCCCAAAGTCAAGACACCATTTTTAAAAGCAGCTTGAACAATCACAAAAAGGGTTTTTCTCTTACACATTTTATTTCTGACCTTTTTCTTTAAAAATAAAAACCTTAATATTCAATTCAATAAAATTCAAGAAAAAACACATCCACTCCCACTCATGTTGTTGATCTACTTCATGTTTCCAACCTGAATTCACACATATAGTGCATTTAAATAAATGCAAAATTTAAATAATTAATCTGCAATGCTGTTCTTCTAATACCATTTGTTAAAGCTATGTTACATAAGTTAGATAAAGCCCATTTTAAACGCATTGGTTACTTAGGTGATAAACATAAGCAGCAAATTCACTTTTCTAAATTGCCCCATATATTATATTTAATCCTCCTTCTGCAATCACCAGCACTGAAGTACACATTCATAGCTGCTTTCTTTTGACATGGTTCTTTTATTACTGTCTCTTTTCCTTACATAATGTCCTGAAGCAGCTGGTCTATTATGATGATGCTTTTTTCTCCTTTTTCTTTAGCGGTTTTGCTAGCACAAAGAATTAAAATGTACTTACCTTCCACTGCTTTGGCTGCAGCTAAGAGTGCTTTCAGTGCATATGTCTGGGAATGGGATGGGGGGAGTTTTAATGTGGAGGGAGACTGAGATTGTTTGTTTCTTTTTATTTCTGAACAGTGACATATTGATATTTCAGATAATGAATCATTCCAATTTGTTCATCCCTGCAACCAATGGTTTTAATTTTCATGTGCAAGTTGCAAAGTCCATTTTGTTAGAAGCATTTGATAAAATACTCAATTACCATTTTTTACACTGTAGTTCAACTGCTTTGCTGATAAAAGGCTCCAGCTCAGAAGATAAACTGTAAGTAATTCCTGAAGAACAAATGTCAGAGGCGGCATACAATGAATGGCATTTTTTTTTTTTGGAGCAGATTATTCTATCACCAATGTGACAGGGTGGTTCAAACATTTATTTTGTTGAAAATGTCATTTAAATATTGTTTGACACCTGCTCCCTGTAGTCATCTGTTCATCACATTTCAAATTCGAGGGATTTAAAAGTGAGATTTAACTTTATGTCCAGTAAGAAAAGAGAAACTCATCTACAAACCAAGATAAGAATACACTGCTGACATATGCAAATTATTTAAATAAATGGAAATGCAACTGATTCAGTTTTGTGGATCTATATGGGAGAAGACTATGTAAGCTTCAGCACCCTCTCCTGTCCTTAGCTTTCAAGTGTTTATTTTTCTGTTTGTTTATTTTGTTTTGTTTTGAGACAGGGTCTCCCTCTATTGCCCAGGCTGGGGTGCAGTGGCAGAATCATGGCTCATGGAAGCCTCAGATTCCTGGGATCAAGGAATCCTCTGTCTCAGCCTCCCGAGGAGCTGGAACTACAGAGGGATGCCACCAGGCCCAGCTAGTATATGTTTTTTCTTTTATAGAGATGGGATCTTGCCATGTTGAACAGGCCTGTTTCAAACTCCTGGCCTCAAGCAATCCTCCCACCTCAGCATCCCAAAGTCCTGGGATTACTGGTGTGAGTCACTGTGCCTGGCCTCAAGTGTTTATTTTTGAGACCATATTTGAAATCTGGCCAAAAATGAACCCACCTGTTCATACATTAAATTGTCTTTTTCTAGGTAATCTACTGTTGAAAATAATCACTTCACTCACCCTACTTCAACTTTCATCCATACGCAAGCTCTAGGTGGCATTAATCATTGGCTGAAAAGACAGCTCACAGTGCAGAAGGCTATAATAAGCTAACTTTTATTAATGGGAAGGAGCTTATTTTATTGACCTCTATTTGCTCAACTTGGAAAGTTCCTATTAGGTGCTCAGCAAGTGGGGACGGTTATAATTTCAAGTATGGGCCACAGAATGAAATGTACTCCACTAACATTTTTCCTCCTAGAAATTCCTCTTCATCTTTCACTCCTAGTCAATCATTTTTGGCAGTTTTAAGTCCATTACATTTTCACTGTGAATTTTAAATGGTTAGAAGATGTCTCCAGATAAAATCAAGCCTTAATCCCTGCCTCACTCTTTGGAAAGCAGCAAGGCAGTAGAAAATGGAGTCAAAAAGGAAGAGGATAAGAGCCATCAGGGAAGAGGAACTAAAGAACTGACTTTTGAAATTTTCTGTTAGCTTTACTACCAATTGTTTTGGTGCTACGACTTTATTTTTCACTAAATCTCCCTGCATTATATCATTAGATTACCTCAGGGATCCAATGCATGTCGTGTATTTGCATACTACCTTCACTGGAAACATGTTTTAATATTTCTAGTAAAATTATAAGAAACTGCTGCATTCAAGAAAAATGCTGAGACACCACTGAGTAAAGAAGTGTGAAAAAGTGTGAAGATTTACTCACCAGTCATTTAACTCTTTAGCTCCTAGAACTTTTCTGAAGCACTTGGGAGCTCTGAACATGTGAAATAGCTGGATTTGAACCACTGCAAAAAGGCAATGCAGGCAATGGAAGTAATCAACTCTGTTGACTTAATTAAAATTGCTAAAATTACTGGAAGCATCATTTAGACTGGGCAACGTTAAGTAAGAGTTGAACCAACGTTGCCAAGGTTTAAGATGGAGCATCCTGGATTAGACCCTCCAATTTTACTTTTTGGGATACTTTACGTGCCTCTGCAAACACATTAACTCCATCCCTTAATAGGAGACACCGTGATGTGAAAGAAAATGTAACTCCTTCGAGCCAGACCCATTTGAGTTCCAATCCTTAAAAAATTGTCTCCAGAGCAAATCATGTAGCCTCCCAGAGGCTCAGATTTTGCATTTGCAAAATAGATTTAATCATGCCCTATTGACGGGGTACATAAGGATTAAATGAGATCTTTGGATTTTGTAAAAAGGACTTGGCAAGTAAGTAAGAGGACTTGTAATAAAGTAGGGATTAAACAAATGCATATTGTACAGATTTATTAAATTAAACTTACAGTTCCTGGGGTTTGGTATGATTTCCAGTCACTAGAATTTAAGTTAAAAAATTCTGGTTCTTGCACTAATTGCTAACTCTAGTGGCTTGAAAAAGTACATAGGTAATACAAAGATGTCCCCAAAGTACTTTACCTATTCAGAGAACCTAGCTCAGGGGCCTGTGAAAGTAATCCACAGTCCTTGCTGAACTGTCAAAAGAAGGTACATTTGTACCTCTTCATAGAGGAGGTTATTGAGAATATCAAATTTGTAGGGCATGATCTTCTCAAGAAGAAAACAAGGTCAATCTCCCAGCACTAAGTTAAGTATTCTCCACCATAACTGCTGTTGCCATTTACAGGCGCAACATGAAGTCAGTTTGAGGACCACAAGTTGCTTCAGGAATATTACTGTATCTAGTAAGTTTTATCTGGTTTAAACTTATGGATTAAATCCATAAGTTAATTAGTCATAAGTTCGATATTGCAAAAAAGGAGTATAGACAATGTTTACCTATCTTAAATAGAATTTTTTGAAATATCTTGAAAGCAGACCTATGTCCACTACAAACTTGACAGGTTTTCATTTCATTATATAACATAGCCTATTTTCATCATTCAGACATATCGATATTTCTAAAAAAAAAAATAAGCAGTAAGAAAATCTCCTTATTGCAACCTATGTTTGACATTGCATCAATATGGCCAAGAATATCTAATAAATCTACATAGATAATGGATAAGAAGAGGATTTTAAAAATATGAGGGCACCTGTCATGAGGAAACAAGGCCAATTAACAGAAGTCAGCTAAAAAAGATTTGTTTAAAGATTCTCAAAGTTTAATTTAAGTTTTATTCAGTCTTAAAAATGTATTATGATCCTCAACTTCAACTCACTTCAATTTAACAAACATTTTAGTTCCTACTATGTGCAAGACACTATGCTAGCTGGTTAATTTATCTCCTCCCCTACTTTTAGAATTATCAGATGCAATCTTCTTAAAAATCAATTATTACTTTTCACTTGCCTCTCGGAGAGTATTAAAGGTAATGAATCATTGTGTTTCCGAACCTTTCTTATTTTCCCCTCAACACCCTGTAGTTCAATACAGACACCATCACTTCTCTGCTACTATAGTGATTCCTTTTGTCTTGCCTGAAACAACTACAGGACAGACATTAAAAACAATCTATATCCCCATAAATAACTGAATAAATGAATCATGAAATTAATATGTAAATTGTGTGTTTAACCTCTATTTATACAGCTCTGTCTGTCACCATGTTGTAAATCTAAAACTAATTGCAAATTCACAACTCTGCAAAAAGAACACTAAGGAAAAAGCTTGACATATTTATTAACTAAATGTTGAACTACATTGAGTAAGTAATTAACAGTCATGCCAGAACAGGGAGAGAAAATTATATTTAAGCACAGATGTCACCTGCATGAAATGGCTAAAACTATTTTAGATTAGATTTTGATATTAACCAAAGAATATTGCTATTTAATTTTTGACAGGCAAATCTGTTTCCATTTATTCATGTTTCCATCAAGCATTTCATTTTTAAATGTTCATGTTACAATCGTCCATTTGTCTCCTTAAAGAAAAGGAAAGAATCCCAAAAGGTTACATGACAATAAAAACCTACTCAAAAGTTAACCAAAGTCTCCTCAACTCAGCACATTAGTAACATTTTATATTTGACATATGGCTAAATACCTTAAAATAGACAAATTCTACATGTATTTTTATGATGTACCTAATAACACTATTCAAATATTTAATGGGTCTTGCCACCACTAACATGGGTACCTTCTGAAAAATTATTTCATTCCTAAAGAACAAGTTGTTCAAAGAATACAACTTTGAAGTTAAAGATGGCACGTAAATATATACACTGGAAAATGTATTAAACTAAGTATTCTTATCCCTTCATGCATCTAGATCATTAGTTTTAAGAACACAGTCTCACAGCTAGCTTCTATATTTCTAACGTGAGTTTCCACTAAGATACTAGATTTAAAAAGCATAATGCGTAACTTAACCATAGGAAATGGTATTAAAATACTTACAATAGATAATAATCTTGATTGCAATGAAAAATAATCACTTATTTCAATTGATATTGTACATGCAGATGAGAGGCAAAATGACCCTTAGCCTCTGACTTCGCTAACTAATTCAATCTGACTCACTGGTCACATTTACGAAGGGTAAAAGAGAACAGATTTTAAATTTAACTAATGAAAACTGTTTCCCAGAGTTTTACACTTCAGTAAGCATTGTGTGCTTTCAATTTCCTCACATCTGGGAAGTTTAGAATATACCTGAATACTTTCAAAAAACCTAACCTGCAAAGTCAAGCTTAAAAAATATACAACTTTCTGTTTTAAAAAACTTAAAAAGAATTGTATGATGGTGAGGAAATCAATACTCAATTCTTTATTCTGAAAAATATTTTTGTCCAATATGCCAAAATGTCATTATACACAACCATCCCTATGGATGGTTTATAGTGAGCTATCCACATTCTCTTGCCGATTGTCCTAATAACCAATGACATGTATTCTTTTTTTTTTTTTTTTTTTTTTTTTGAGACGGAGTCTCGCTGTGCTCCCAGGCTGGAGTGCAGTGGCCTGATCTCGGCTCACTGCAAGCTCCGCCTCCCGGGTTCACGCCATTCTCCCGCCTCAGCCTCCCAAGTAGCTGAGACTACAGGCGCCCGCCACCACGCCCGGCTAGTTTTTTGTATTTTCAGTAGAGACGGGGTTTCACCATGTTAGCCAGGATAGTCTCGATCTCCTGACCTCGTGATCCACCCGCCTCGGCCTCCCAAAGTGCTGGGATTACAGGCTTGAGCCACCGCGCCCGGCCGACATGTATTCTTAAAGGAGCAGACTGGAATTAGTATATTGCATATCTGTGAGGCAGAATTTGTCTGAGTTTAAGGCTCTCTAGCCTCTATCCAATCTGTATCCATATCTGTGGTGATTCTAACCAAACTAACTAGAGCAAATTCTACCATCCCAAGAATCCTGAATAGAAAAGAAAGAGAAAGCATCTTAGCTGACCATATCAAACAAAAGCAGAAAAAATAAAACCATAATGACAATATTCTTATATAGTTATTGTTATTAGAATGAATTAGACTGCAATAATCAGGCATTTTTTTTCCTTTGCTTCTTATATATTAAGAGCAACAGTTGGAGGCCGGGTGTGGTGGCTCACGCTTATAATCCTAGCACTTTAGCAAGCCTAGGTGGGAGGATCTCTTGACCCCAGGAGTTGGAGACCAGCCTAGGAAATATAGTAAAACCCCATTTTTACAAAAATACAAAAAAATTAGACTAGCATGGTGGCATGGGCCTGTGACCCCAGCTACTCAGGAGGTTGAGGCAGGAGGATGGCTTGAGCCCAGGAGCTGGAGGTTGCAGTGAACCAAGATCACACCTGTCTCAAAAAAAAATTTTTTAAATAAAAAAAAATAAAGACTTGGTTCAAAATATCTCACTCCCTGTTCCATATGGTCTGTCAGCTAGATCCAATGACAGAAATAATTGAAGGGATGTAAGAGTAAGAAAGAGGAAGACCATTTCTTAGAGGAAATGGCAAGATACTCCAAAAGTAGGTTACATGCAATAAGGCACATAATGAGTTTAGCATATTGCCTAGAGCATAATAAGAGCCTAACAAATGTTTAAATATGATGACAAAAGTGATGATGTTTAAGATGATACTAACAACACCTAAAAATACAATTTATATGCCCATCAACAGAGTGCTTAAGGATTTTATATAAAGGATCATTACAGTCATTAAATAGCATATTTCTGAAGATTATTAAAAAATCACAAAAGTATTCATCACACAATGTTAAGTGAAAAAAAGATGCAGAAACGTATAAAACTTATGATCCTAATGTTTAAATAAATATGTAGATGTGTACATAGAAGAAATGAAGAAAGATAATGCAATACCTTTGGATTATGTGAATATAGGGGATTAATATTTGACTTTACACTAATTCCCAAATGTTTTCTGACTTATATTTCACTTTTATAAGCAGAATATACACACACCTATATACACACACACCTATATACACACACACACAAAATGAGATGGAAATCTAATCTCTAAACACAAAAAGTCTCATACCTTAAATAGGCAGTTCTCAAAGGTTTTGGTCTTAGGACAGTTTTCCATCTTATTTATCAATTCATTAAAAATAAAATAATAAAACCATTATCTATTAACATAAATAATACATTTTAAGACAAGGTAACTATTTTTGAAAACAAACAAATAAGCAAAAACAATATTCAGTGACAACAATGGCACTGTTTTACATATTTTGTAAATTCAAAAGACAACTGAATTCTCTTCTACGTTCAATCGGATGCAGTATGATGTTTTGGTTGAAGTACAGGGAGAAAATTCAGTCTCACACACATGTGTACTTGAAAAAGAAAAAGGAGGGACTTATGGAACTATTGAAAGCATCTCAGGGGCCTCTGGGAGTACCCAAGATGGTAGTTTGAGAACTGCTTCCTTAATTCAATGCATTATTTTGTGAGAATATTTTTCTTTTATTATAATTCTCATCTTGGACATCAGTGTCATGTCTGTCTTCAGAAGAAAGTTATGTTTTGCTATTTTGGTCAAAATAGAGTATGTAGAGAAATACCATGCTGCTCTTCCAGAAGATAAAATTTGTTATTTTATTTCTGACTAGTATGATGATTAATTAATATATAGATCAATTAGTATCTTCCCTGATGTTCTATATGTTTCCCTAAAAGAGGTACCTCACTTCACATCATGTGCTTTTTTTTCCACTAGTTTTGTTTTTTATTATATTCCTTTTTAAGAAAATAAAAATCCCTATGCTAACTTAGCTTGCCCAGTGACGCATTTTATGAGCCTAAAGCTGGAGTGCTGGATGGAAAGAAAGAAAAATGTGGTACTCATTTCCACCTTTGCCAATAATCTTCATGTGGGGGTTTGGGCAGTTTCTTCAATCAACCTGTGGCTAAAATGATAACAAATTTGTAACCCTTCCCATGTTATTAATTTACTCTATATATTTTATTGGAAATTTTTTGTGTGAATTATGTGTGTTTCCTTTAGTTTTGTTTATTAAAATGCAATCAGATTTACAAACTTTGTGATTTATATAGGACTTCACTAATATCATCTTAATGCAATAAAATATTTTTTAAATAATCAGAGAAAGGTTATTTTGTTCCCATTTATTTATTTCCAGTAAAAGACAAATATTGGCCACGTAGGTTAACATAGACTGCTCGGAAGGAAGAGACTAACATTTTTCAACTACTTACTACAGACACGGTCCTGTGCTAGGTTCCTTTTACATGTCATCTTCCAGTTCACTGATCAGGAGACCTACACTCAAAGAGGGAAAGTATCTTGCCTAATATTGCCTAGTGAGTTATATGTAAGAGCAAGTTGGCCAGAAATCAAAACCTAGGTTGTACAGGTTTTACTACACACTCCACCTTCTTCTAACTGAATCTCATCCCAGCTCAATATATCTTTCATTCCAAACCAAAAGTGTAAATCTATTAATAGTTCCAATTTAAAAAACAATAAGAACCAAGTTATATCAAGAGACATATAGAACTATTACCATAATTTACGTATTCTGTATGCTAAGATGAGAAGAAATTGCCAAAAGGGAGCATTTTCTTCACCTCCTGTTTAAAATGGAGATTGGCACTACACTGTCTGTTCTCCCGGGAGATTTATGTTAGAGAGAAAAAACTTTTTCCTACTTTTTTGTTTTCATCTTTTCCTTGTCTCTGTCCAACATTTCATTCTGGAAAGGAGAAAGAGCTGCTCATCTCAGTGGCAGGAAAGAACAATCTTCGATTTATAACATGCTAGGATCCCATCACTGTGATAGAGCAATCTTTCCTTTGGACATCTCTCCATTACTGAAGCTGATACCTTCCTGCCCTGATGCCACTTCAGTACTGATCTGTCAGTCCCAACAGCAGGGCTAATGGCACCACCTGCCCCTATGTGCATTTTTCAACTTTATCTCAGAAAGCTTCTTTTATGGGTTATTCTTTAAACAAATAGTAAAAATATACTTTCTGCAATTTTTGTTTTACAAACCTTCTCTCTCGCATGTATATATTTGAATATACTTAAGCATGATATCCTAGGTCCATTTGCTTTCCCTCTTTCCCTTTCTTATGAGTGCTTCTTCAATTCTTATGAAACACAACAAAAAAAGTAAGTAGAGAAGCTTCATTTTCAGAACACTGCAGAAATAGTGAACCAAGAGATGGTTGAATTACTAGCAGGAAGTCACTTCAATAGATGCAAGGATCCTTTAATTAAAGCCTCCTTGCTAGAACTAAATTTCATTCTTAGCTGTCATTTTTGAATTTGGTACATGACATAAACTAGTTACTGAAATTACTGTTTTAATTGCTTTACACAAAATACTTCAGGGCATACAAAAAAAGAGAAAGAAGCATCACATGAAAATCTCAAGTTTCTAGAAAGGTAATAAATAAGAAAAAAGAAAATATGAATAGACAGTAACTCATGTTTAGGCAGCCAGCAACAATTCTGAAGATTTTATTTGCCTTACTATGAAGTAGGCATAAGAATATTAATGTGACACTGTTACATCTCTGTAGGATGATCTTTAATACATGGTCAAATTTATCTAAACAAAACATATTAGAAATTATTAGCCAATTGTCAGAACTCCAATTTCTCTATGATCTAAAATGTAAATGCCATATGCAAAGAATATACTTTGAACAAAGCTGATCACCTAACAAGAAGTTTGATGTTCCCCTTATGCCCAAGGATTGTTTCTGGAGCTGATTCTTTTTAACTTAATATTCCCTGATTGATAATATCCATAGAAAACTTTTAGAAACCCAATACATCTTACAAAAATATTTGTGAAGATTTAATAGATTTTTCTATAAATATTAGAAGCTTATCAACCAATGTGTCAAAAGGTACAAATAATATAATTGGAAAATATCGTGTCACTTCCTTTCTGGCATCATCTCTCTGATACAGTAAGCATAAAGAATCCAATCAGATGTCTAGGTAATTTACAGGGCCTTGTAGATGTTGCCTTTCTTTATTCTTCTCTTATATCCCAGAGTTTCCTGGTTTTCAAAATCCGTCTAGTTCTTAAACCAATGATGAATGCAAACACAGGGTAAGGCAAAAATAATTTTCCAGACACAAATAACACATTCTTCTGGGAGTCACATATTATACCAAGCTCCCCTAGAATTTCTGACCTGAAGACATAAAAATCTATTATTTAGGCCTTTGGTCAAAAACGGTTAGAACTTTGTATGCTGGAGCTATTTAGATAATAAATCTGAATCTCACTAGTCTTGTTGAAGATTTTTAAAAATTGTTAAATTTGCACATCAACATGCAAAAAGGCAATACGTATTGATCACTTGAGCAATAGCAAGATAATAGAAGGAAGTTTTGGAAGCAGCTTTTAAGAGGTGATAAGATTGTCAACGGAAATTGCATTGAATCTGTAGATTGCTTTTGACAGTATGGTCATTTTCACAATATTGATTCTACCCACCCATGAGCATTGAATGGGTTTCCATTTCTTTGTGTCATCTATGATTTCCTTCAGCACTGTTTTGTAGTTTTCCTTGTAGAGGGCTTTCCCCTCCTTGGTTAGGTATATTCCCACATGTTTTATTTATTTATGTATTTATTGCAGCTGTTGTAAAAGGGGTTGAGTTATTGATTTGATTACCTGCTTGGTCACTGTTGGTGTATAGCAGAACTACTGATTTGCTTACATTAATTTTGTATCCTGAAACTTTGCTGAGTTTATTTATCTGTTCTAGGGGCTTTTTGGAGGAGTCTTTAAAGTTTTCTAGGTATATAATCATATTATCTGCAAACAGCGACAGTTGCACTTTCTCTTTATCGATTTGGATGCCCTTTATTTCTTTCTCTTGTCTGATTGCTCTGGCTAGGACTTCCAATACTATGTTGAATAGAAGTAACAAAAGAACTAGAAAAAACAGTCCTAAAATTCGTACAGAACCAAAAAAGAGCCCACATAGCCAAACCAAGACTAAGCAAAAAGAACAAAGCTGGAGGCATCACATTACCTGACTTCAAACTATACTATAAGGGCATATTCACCAAAACAGCATAGTACTAGTAGAAAAATAGACACATAGACCAATGGAACAGCATAGAGAACCCAGAAATAAACCCAAATACTTATAGCCGACTGATCTTCGACAAAGCAAAAAAAAACCATAAAGTGGGGAAAGGACACCCTATTCAACAAACGTTGCTGGGATAACCGGCAAGCCACATGTAAGAGAATGAACCTGGATCCTCATCTCTCACCTTATACAAAAATCAACTCAAGATCGATCAAGAACTTAAATTTAAGACGTGAGCCTATAAAAATTATAGAAGATAAAATCAGAAAAACCCTTTTAGACACTGGCTCAGGCAAAGACTTCACGACCAAGAAACCAAAAGCAAATGCAACAAATACAAAGATAAATATATGAGACTTAATTAAACTAAAGAGCTTCTGCATAGCCAAAGAAACAGCAGAATAAACAGACAACTCACAGAGTGAGAGAAAATCTTCACAATCTATACATCCAGCAAAGGACTAATATCCAGAATTTACAAAGAACTCAAACAAATTAGCAAGAAAAACAAAACAATCCCATCAAAGAAGACTAAGGACATGAGTAGACAACTGTCAAAAGAAGATATACAAACGGCCAACAAACATGTGAAAAAAATGGTCAACATCACTAATTATCAGGGAAATGCAAATCAAAATCACAGTGTGATACCACTTTACTCCTGCAAGAATGGCCACAATAAAAAAAAAAAATTAAAAATAATAGATATTGGCATGGACGCAGTGAAAAGGAAACACTTCTATGTTGCTGACGGGAATGTAAACTAGTAAAACCATTATGGAGAACAGTGTTCTTTAAGATTCCTTAAAGAACTAAAAGTAGAACTACCATTTGACCCAGCAATCCCACTACTGAGTATCTATCCAGAGGAAAATAAGTCATTATATGAAAAAGATACTTGCACACGCATGTTTATAGCAGTGCAATTCGCAACTGCAAAAATATGGAAGCAGCCCAAATGCCCATCAATCAACGAGTGGATAAAGACAATGTGGTATACATATATATGATGGAATATTACTCAGTCATAAATGGTAACAAATTAGTGGTATTTGCAGCAACCTGCATGGAACTGGACACTATTATTCTAAGTGAAGTAACTCAGGAATGGAAAAATCAAACATCGTATGTTCTCACTCATAATTGGAAGCTAACCTATGAAGACGCAAAGGCATATGAATGATACAATGGACTTTGGGGACTCGGGGGAAAGGGTGAGAGAGTGCTAAGGGATAACTACAGATTGAGTTCAGTGCATACTGCTTGGGTGATGGGTGCACCAAAATCTCAGAAATCACTATTAAAGAACGTACTCATGTAACCAAATACCACCTGTTCCCCAAAACCCTATGGAAATAAAAATTTTAAAAGATTGTCAATGAAATAACAGAGAAGATTCCAAACAGGCTAAAGTATTTCTTCATTTAATGAAACTTAGATGAAATTTGCTGCTTTTACAATTTTGATATTGCCATGAAACCATGGAGATTTCTTAGATCATCTCCAAGCCTTATTTAATGTATATGTCTATTTTTAATGGACAACTATGCTTTACATAAATACTTTTAATAACATTTTTTTATGCTCAAGGAAGGTGTGGACAAATTGCACTACTGGAAAGACAACCCAAGTAAGCATCTGATGCCTAGAACATCTATAAAAGTTAGGGGTTAGGATACCTACAGGGACACATACCTTTTTGAAACTGGAAACCTCAATTGCAGCTCCAGTAAGTTAATCACCTGATTGAAAGGTAGACTGAACTTTATTTTATTTTAGAATTAAAACAACAGCAGTGAGACTTTTACAATAACAATGTTATTATCAATGCTGTAGCCTCAGGTGTCAATGCTCCACTTACCTTTAAAAGCTGATGTAATAACCCAGAAAGAACAATATTATAAATTCTTTATCTGGTGTTAAATTACTGTGGATTCATTGAATTATTATATTGCAGAGTCTTATCAGCAACATTAACTTAAAAACCAAATAAATGTTATTTGAAATGATATGTCTAAATTTCCCCACTCTTAGAACTTTGTGGTCATCTTTAAACACTGTTTATAATAAGAATGTACAGAACTCAGAAAACATTTTCAAAATGTGGAATGACTTCAAATGAAGAAAATAGGAAAATATGTAAAATCACTTTAAAATAGTACAAAGTGGCATAAAATATGCAGTATTATTAACAATTGTTTTTATAACTCCAGTTGATTTTTTGTGTATCCATATAACGATATTGATTTATTGGCCAAGAATGAAGCAATACTCTGAGCTAGAAACACCTGTGATAGGTACATGCTAAAATTCCTCCTATTATAGCAAAAAAATAGACTCTCAGTTCTCAAATATACCCTGCCAGTGCATATAAAATGACCACATTGACAACGTTTTAATGGTTTTCCCTTGATAATCTCAAATCTTCCCAATTACATAAATTCCTTGGCCAAGGATGGGAAAAATAGATGGCAGAGTATTTACAATGAGTTTTTATTTTCCTTCCAACTTTTATTTTAGGTTCACGAAGTACATGTGCAAGTTTGTTACATGGGCAAATTGTGCATCACAGGGGTTTGGTGTACAGATTATTTCATCACGCAGGTAATAAGCATACTACCTGATAGGTAATGTTTTATTCCTCACCCTCCTCCTTCCCTTCACCGTCACGTAGGCCCTGGTGTCTGTTGTTTCCTTCTTTGTGTCCATATGTACTCGATGTTTAGCTTCCACTTATAAGTGAGAACATGTAGTATTTGCTTCTCTGTTGCTGTATTAATTTGCTTAGGATGAAAACCTCCAGCTCCATCCAAGTTGCTGAAAAGGACATGATCTCATTCTTTATTATGGTTGTGTAGTAATCCATGATGTATATGTATCACATTTTCTTATGTAATCCACTATTGGTGGGCATATAGATTGATTCCAGGTCTTTGGTATTGTGAATAGTGCTGGGATGAACATAGATGTGTATGTGTCTTAATGGTAGAATAATTTATATTCCTTTGGGTATGTACCCAGTAATAGGATTGCTGTGCCAAATGGTAGTTATGTTTTAAGGCCTTCAAGAAATCTCCAAAGTGCTTTTTCACAGTGGCTGAGCTAATTTATATTCACACTGGCAGCGTATAAGTGTTCCATTTTCTCTACAGCATCACCTGTCATTTTTTAACTTTTTTATAATAGCCATTCTGACTAATGTGAGATGATATCTCATTGTGGTTTTAATTTACATTTCTCTAATAAATAGTGATATTGAGCATTTTTTTCATATGCTTATTGGCCAAGTGTATGTCTTCTATAGAGAAGTTTCTGTTCATGTTCTTTGCCCATTTTTTAATAGGGTGTTTTTTTTTTCTTGTTAATTTGCTTAATTTCCGTATAGATTCTCGATATGAGACATTTGTTGCATGCATAAGATACAAATATTTTCTCTCATTCTGTAGGCTGTCTGTTTACTCTGTTAATAGTTCCTTTTGCTTTGCAAAGGCTCCTTAGTTAAATTAGGCCCCACTTACCAGTTTTTGTTTGTTGAAATTGCTTTTGAAGCCTTTGTCATGAAAACTCTACCAGGGGCTATGTACAGAATAGTATGACCTAGGTTTTCTTCCAGGGTTTTTTAAGTTGTGGGTTTTACCTGTAAGTCTTTAATCCATTTTGACTTGATTTTTGTGTATGGTGTAAGGAAGGGGGTCCAATTTCAATCTTCTGAATATAACTAGTCAATTATCCCAACACTATTTATTGAATAGGGAGTTCTTTCCCAATTGTTTTTTTTTTTTTTTTTTTTTTTTTTTTTTTTTTGGTGTTGTTGTTGTTGACTTTGTCAAAGATCAGATGGTTATGGGTGTGCAACAAAGCCATCTGATTTCTGGATTTCTTATTATGCTCTATCATTCAGTGTGTCTGTCTTTTACCAGTACCATGCTGTTTTGGTTACTGTGGCCTTGTAGTATAGTCTGAAGTTGGGTATTGTGATTCCTCAGGCTCTGTACTTTTTACTTAGGATTGTTTAAGCTATTTGAGCTCTTTTTTGGTTTCATATGAATTCTGGAACAACTTTTTCTAATTCTATGAAAAATGGTATCAGAAGATTGATAGGAATAGCATTGAATCTATACACTGCTTTGGGAAGTAAGGCCATTTCAACAATATTGATTCTACCTATCCATGAGCATGGAGTATTTCTCCATTTGTGTTTGTCATCTCTTATTACTTTCAGCAGTGTTTTGTAATTCCTATTGTAGAGATATTTAGCCTCCCTTATTTGCTGTATTCCTAGGTATATTTTTCTTTCTTTATGGCTATTGTATATGGAATTGTATTCTTGATAAGGCTCTCAGCTTGGAGTTTGTTGGTGTATAGAAATGCTGCTGATTTTTGTGTATTGATTTTGTATCCTGAGACATTGATGAAGTCATTTATCAGATCTAGGAGCTTTGGAGCAGAAACTATGGGGCTTTCTAGGTATAAAATCATATTGTCTGTGAAGAGAGTTATTTTGACATCCCCTCTTCTTATGTGGGTGCCTTTTCTTTCTTTCTCTTGCCTGATTGCTCTAGCTAGAAATTCCAGTACTATGTTGAACAGAAGTGGTGAGAATGGATATACTTGTCTTGTTGCAGTTCTCAAGAAGAATGCTTGTAACTTTTGCCTATTCAGTATAATGTTGGCTGTGGGTTTGTAATAGAGGGCCCTTATTATTTTGAGGTATGTTTTTTTAATGCCTAGTTTGTTGAGAGTTTTATCATGAAGGAATGATGAACTTTATTGAAAGCCTTTTCTGCATCTCTTGAGATGATCATGTAGTTTTTGTTTTTAGTTCTATCTATGTGATGAATCAGCTTTATTGATTTGCGTAGGTTAAGCCAACCTTGCATCCCAGGAATAAAGCCTACTTGATCATGATGGATTTACTTTTTGATGTGCAGCTAGATTTAGTTTGCTAGTATTTTGTTGCAGATTTTTGCATCTATGTTAATCAGGGATATTTTCCTAAAGTCCTTTTTTGTTGTGTCTCTGCTGGGTTTTTGTATCAGAATGATGTTGGCCTCATATAATGAGTTAGGGAGGAAGCCCTCCTCCTCAATTTTTGTAATACTTTCGGTAGGAATGGTACCAGATCTTCTTTACATCTGGTAGAATTTGACTGTGAATTCATCTGGTCCAGGGCTTTCTGTGGTTGGTAGGCTTTTTATTATTGATTCAATTTTGGAACTCATAAATTATAAGTCTGTTCAGAGAGTCAATTTCTTCCTGGTTCAATCTTGAGAAGTTGTATGTTTCCCAGAATTTATCTATTATTTTCTAGTTTGTGTGCATAAATGTATTTGTAATAATCTCTGAATTTTTTTTGAATTTCTGTGGAGTTGGTGGTAATATCTCCTTTGTCATTTCTGATTATTTTTATTTGGATCTTCCCTTTTTTTCTTCTTCTTCATTAGTCTAGCTAGTGGTCTATTGATCTATTTATTCTTTAAAAGGACCAACTTTGGTTTCATTGATCTTTTGTGTGGTTTTTCATGTCTCAATTTCATTCAGTTCAGTTCTGATTTTGTTTACTTCTTTTCTTGCTAGTTTTAGGGTTGGTTCACAATTGTTTTTCTAGTTCCTCTATATGTGATGTTAGGAACTTCACACAACTTGATTTATTAATCTGGCTGCTACAGTGTTGGATGCATATAAACATAGAATAGTTAAGTCTTCTCATTGAATTGAACCTTACCATTATATAATGCCTGTCTTTGTCTTTTTCATCTTTGTTGGTTTAAAATTTGTTTTGTCTGAAATTAAAATGCAACCTATGCTTTTATTTTGTTTTTCATTTGCTTGGTAGATTTTGCTCTATCGCTTTTCTTTGAGCCTATCCGTGTCATTGCATGTGAAATGGGTCTCTGAAAGACAGCGAATAGTTCAGTCTTGCCTCTTTATCCAACTTACCACTCTAAGCCTTTTAAGTAGGGTGTTTAGCCTGTTTACATTCAAGGCTAATATTGATATGTGTGGACTTGATCCTATCACACTGTTATCTGGTCGTTATTCAGACTTGATCCAATAATTGCTTTGTATTGTCAACGGTCAAAGTATGTTTTGGCAACATATTTAAGTATGTTTTTGTGGTGGCTGGTAACAGTATTTCATTTCCATGTTTAGCACTCGCTTAAGGACCTCTAGTAAGACAGATGTGGTGGCAACAAATTACTTTATCATTTACTTGTCTGAAAAGGAACTTATTTCACCTTTAACTTATGAAGCTTAGTTTGGCCAGATAAGAAATTCTTGTTTGGAATTCCTTTTCTTTCACAATGCTCAATATATACCCCCAATCTCTTCTGGATTATAGGGTCTCTGATGAAAGGTTCACTGTTAGCCTGATAGGTTCCCTTTGTAGGTAACTCGCCCCTTCTCTCTAGCACTCTTTAATGTTTTTTCTTTCATGTTGACTTTGGAGAATCTGATGACTATATGTCTTGGAGATGATCTTCTTGTATAGTAGCTCACATGGGTTCTCTGAATTTCCTGAATTTGAATGTTGACCTCTCTAGCAAGTTTGGGAAATTTTTCATGGACAATATCTTCAAATATGTTTCCAATTTGCTTGTTTTCTCTCCCTCACTTTCAGGGATGCCAGTGTTTCATATGATCAGTCCCTGTACATAATCCTATATTTCTTGGAGACTTTCTTCATTCCATTTTATTCTTTTTTCTTTATTTTTATTCGATTGAGGTAGTTCAAAGAACCAGTCTTCGAGCTCTGAGATCCTTTCCTCAGCTTGGTGTATTCTGTTGCTAATACTTGTGATTGTATTGTGAAATTCTTGTAGTGTATTTTTCAGCTTTATCAGATCAGTTTGTTTCTTTCTTAAAAGGGCTACTTCGTCTTGCAGCTCTTGTATCATTTTATTAGATTCCTGAGATTCTTTGGATTGGTTTCAACTTTCACCTGAATTCTGATTATCTTTGTTGCTATCCAGATTCTGAATTCTATATGTCATTTCTGCCATTTCAGCCTGGTTAAAAATCATGGCTGGAGAGTTAGTGTGGTTGCTTGAAGGCAAGATATTCTGGCTTATAGAAGTGCCAGAGTTCATGTGCTGGTTCTTTCTCCTGTGTGGGCTGATATTCATTTAATCTTTGATGTTGCTGTTTTTTGGATGGGAGTTTTTGCTTCTATATTCTTTTACGCCTTTGAAGATTTGACTGTAGTATAACTTTGGTTCAGTCAACTGCTTTCGTTTCTGGCTGGTTTCAGGGGACCAAAGATCAGCTCAGCATTCCTGGGCTACGTGCTATAACCCTGCCGGGCTAGTACCAGGCCCATGACTTTGTTCTCTGGCCCCTCAAGGTTAAACACCTTCTGCTCTAAAGGGGGCAAGGTGTTCCTGGTACACTTGCAACAACATTCTGATGGGGAGTTACTAGCAAAAGCACCTCATCAGGTGGTGACAGCAGGGTCCATGCTCGTGCACATGTGCCAGCAGTAGTGGAGCAGCAGAGTCCATAAGCATGCATAGGTGGTGTCAGGGTCATGGGGAGTGCAAGCATGCACTTGCACTAGTTGTGGCTCTGTGGCAGTGCCTGCGCATGCACATGTCCTGACAGTGGCAGGGTGAGGTATGTTAGTGCCAGCAGGAACACTTGAGTATTTTTTCAATGTTTCTTCAAAGTAAGACAGCTATAACAGTTAGAAAACGATAGCAGCTTTTATAATAGCTATAAAAACAATTTGTTGTATTGGTTTTATCACATTATATCTTATATTATTTTCTGTAATACCTTAATTTTGTTGTTCTTATAGTCCTGCCTTAAGTCCTTTACCAGACTATATCTTACTGACAGTGCAAACCTTATTAAATAATAAAGACTGCATATCTACATATAATACAAGGTGGTAGATGTATTTTTCTAGTTTGTTTTTACATATTTCACCAGTTACATATAATGTGTATTCATTGGGAAGCAAGTATTTTCTGTTTCTATAATAATTTTTAATGGCAATCTCTTTATCCCAGATCGTGAAATTCTAATTATAATGTGTTGTCTATAGACTATTATAAATTTGAAAAACTTTTTAATGCTCGTGATAAATATTTAAGGTAGTAACAGTGAATATTTCTCTTCACTTTACAGACAAGGAAGCTATGATCAAGAGAAGTTAAGTGACTTGCATATCACACAGACAGCAACAGTTTCAGCCAACCCAAGACTAGAATTATTTTTAGATATGGCATCTCACTCTATTGCCTAGGCTGGAGTGCAGTGGTACAATTGTGGCTCACTGCATTGTCAAACTCAAGGGCTTAAGCGATCCTCCCACCTCAGCCTCCTGAGTAGCTGGGACTAGAGGTGCATGCCAACATGCCCAGCTAATTTTGGAGAAAATTTGATATTTTCTGTCTTCTATTCTTCTTTCTGCCACAACTCGCTGCTTATACCTCCATCTAATCAAATAATTTTCCTTGCTCCATCCATAAGTTAGCTATGATTGTATCTTCTCCTGACTTTTATTCAGTATTAGAAGAAGTATTAATAGTATTGGGATAATCAATTGACTCAGGGGATGATTATAGAACAGAAAGGCTTTTGTCCCTTGTTCAAATTCAGTGTAGAACTGCAATAAACCCAGACTGATGTACCCAATCTTTTTGATTGGCTTTGTAATGTGGCTTCACTTAGGACCTATTAACAAACAAAACCCCTTTAAGAATAATTTCCACATCTTAATGCAAAATAGTCAGTTATTAAAATGTATTACAGTAGGCCTAATATACAAACGTTGCTTTGTGAATATAAAAGATTCATTGAATTTCCCAGATAATCAGATATTGACATAAAAGAAAATAAAAATAGATTATTCTAGATTATCAACACAAAATTTTTATTAAATATTTAATATAATGCTACAAAATACTGCCAGTTTCCTAATGTAAAGGTGATGGAGTACAGATGCTTCATATGAAAAGATTTAAATGGTTTCCAGGACTCTGAAGAAAATTATACACCAGAATTAATTTGTGGCCTGATTGAATAGTCTATAATAAATTAAACTTCACAAACATTGATCTGATTTCTTTCTATGCTTTCCTGACAGTATGTTCTTTCTATGCTTTACTTACAGTCTTATTCTGATGAACTAAAGAAATAACCAGAGACTGTGGAGAGCACACTTTTCTTGGAGAGAACCCCGAGGAGTGACAATATCAAAGAAAATAGTCTCTGCTTCTGTATAAATCCACTGTCTCTGAATAGTGGGCAATTTATCAAATCAAGATACTCCATTAAAGTAGAAAAAAACAATCTCTCTTACACAGGTAATGACCAGAAAATTATAATTGACACAGCAACTATCTCTTCACTATGATCTAGTTCTTTTTTAAAAAAAACATGAATTTTAGTTTGACTGAGTTTTACAAAATGATTTTATGGCATGGAAATAGATAGTAAAATCCTTACTATAGTGAAATAAATTAATGCATATATCATCCCACATCGTTACTTTCTTTAGAAAAGTAACTAAAACCTATACAATTTGACAAATATTAACAATCCAAAAAAATTTTATTAACTGTAGTCTTCAGTTAGATCTCTTGACTTTTTTCCCTATGTATCTGCTCCTTTGTATCTTTTGATCCTTATCTCCCCATTTTCTACCAACTTCAGCTCTCACAGCTCCTGGGAACCACTGTATCATCTAATTCTAAAAGCAATTTGGGAAAGAATGAAGAACAAGAAATAAAATAATACTACTCTGTTGGAGACCAGCCTGGTCAATATAGTGAGACCCCCATCTATATTAGCCTATTCTCACTCTGTAATAAAGAACTACCTGAGACTGGGTAATTGATAAAGACAAGAGGTTTAATTGACTCACAGTTGCATAGGCTATACAGGAAGCATGGCAATGAGGCCTCAGAAAACTTACAATCATGGTGGAAGGTGAAGGGGAAGCAAACACATCTTACCAAAATGGAGCAGGAGAAAGAAGAGGGAAGTGCCACACACTTTTAAACCATCAGATCTCATGAGAACACACTCACTATCACAAAAGCAACAAGGGAGAAACCCGCCTCCCATGATCCAATCACCTCCCACCAGGTCCCTCTCCTGACACGTGGGGATTACAATCTGACATGAGATTTGGGAGGTGACACAGAGCCAAATCATATCACTCAGCCCCTGGTTTCTCACAAATCTCATGTCCTTCTCACAATTCAAAACCAGTCATGACTTCCCAACAGTCCCCCAAAGTCTTAACTCATTCCAGCATTAACTCAAAAGTCCAAATAAGTCCAGAGTCTCATCTGAGACAAGGCAAGTCCTTTCTGCCTATGAACCGGTAAAATCAAAACAATTTAGTTACCTTCAAGATAAAATGGGGATACGGGCATTGGGTAAATGTTACCATTCCAAAAGGAAGAAATTGGCCAAAACAAAGGGGCTGTAGGCTTCATGCAAGTCTGAATGCAGCAGGGCACTCATTAAATCTTAAAGCTCCAAAATAATCTCCTTTGACTCCCTGACTCACATCCAGGATACAGTGATGCAAGGGGTGGGCTCTTAAGGTCTTGGGAAGCCCCACCCCTGTAGTTTTGCAGGGTACAAGCACCTTTGGCTGCTTTCAAGGTCTGGCAATGAGTACCTGCACCTTTACCAGATGTATGGTGCAAGCTGTCAGTGGACCTACCATTCTGGGGTCTGGAGGATAGTAGCCCTCTTCTCACAGCTCCACTAGGCAGTGACCCAGTGGGGACTCTGTGTGAGGGCTCCAAGCCCACATTTCCCCTCTGCATTGCCTTAGTAGAGGTCTCCATGAGGGCTCTGCCCCTGCAAAAGACTTCTGCCTAGACATCCAGATGTTTCCATGCATCCTCTGAAATCTAGGCAGAGGTTCCCAAACCTCAACTCTTGCCTTCTGTGCACCTGCAGGCCCAACACCATGTGGAAGCTGCCAAGGCTTAGGATTTGTATCTTCTGAGACCATGGCCTGAGCTGTGCCTTGGTCCCTTTTAGCCACAGGTGGACCTGAAGCGGTGCAGGACATCATGTTCCAAGGCTGCAAGAGTAGCTGGGCCCTGGGCCTGGCTCACAAAACCATTTTATCCCCCTAGGCCTTAGGGCCTGTGATGGGAGGGGCTGCTGTGATGATCTCTGACATGCCCTTGAGACTGTTTCTATTGCCTCGGCTATTACCATTCAGCTTCTTTTACTTAAGCAAATTTCTGCAGCCAGCTTGAATTTCTCCCTAGGAAATGGGCTTTTCTCTTCTACCTCATGATCAGGCTGCAAATTTTGCCAATTTTCATGCTCTGCTTCCCATTTAAATGTAAGTTCCAATTTCAGACCATCTCTTTGCAAATGCATATCAGCATATGCTGTTAGAAGCAGCCAAGCCATATCTTGAACACTCTGCTATTTAGAAATTTCTTCCCCCATAAACCCTGATTCATCTCTCTCAAGTTCAAAATTCCACACATCTCTAGGGCAGGGGCAAAATGGCACCAGTCTCTTTGCTAAAGCATAGCAAGAGTGACCTTTACTCCAGTTTTCAATAGGTTCCTCATCTCCATCTGAGACCACTGAACTTCATTGTCCATATCACTATCGGCATTTTGGTTAAAACCATACAAGAAGTCTCTAGGAAGTTCAAAACTTTCCCACATCTCCCTGTCTTCTTCTGAGACTTCCAAACTGTTCCAACCTCTACCTGTTACCCAGTTCCAAAGTCGACCCCACATTTTCAGGCATCTTTATAGCATTGCCCCACTACCAATTTTTTTTATTAGTCCATTCTCACACTGCTATAAAGAACTACCTGACACTAAGCAATTTACAAAGAAAATAAGCTAATTAACTCACAGTTCCACAGGCTGTAGAGGAAGCATGGCTAGGAGGCCTCAGGAAACTTACAATTATGGTGGAAGGCAAAGGGGAAGCATCCACATCTTACCATGGCATAGCAGGAGAGAGAGAGAAAGAGAAGCAGTAGGTGCCACACACTTTTCAACCATCAGATACTGTGAGAACACACTTATTATCAGGAGAACAGCAAGGAGGAAATCCACCCCCATGATCCAATCACCTTCCACTTGGTCCCTCCCCTAACATATAGGGATTAAAATTTGACATTAGATTTGGATGGGGACACAGAGCCAAACCATATCACCATCTCTACAAAAATATATATAAAAATAAACATTAGCCAGGCCTGGCAGCATGTGCTTGTAGTCCCAGCTACTAGGGAGGCTAAGGTAGAGAATCACTATGGCCCACAAGGTCAGGGCTGCAGTGAGCCATGGTTGCACCACTGCACTCCAGACTGGGTGACAGAGCAAGACTATGCCTCAAAACGTAATAATAATAATAATAATCTGATACAACCTCCATGGTGATGAATATATTTTCTTATTGCATTCAACTGCAAAATACCTTTAGCTCAAATAATTTAAGTTTGAGAATAGCTAACTTTAACATTCCAAAACGTTTCTTAGGCTTTCAAAATCCAGATTCTACTTGTTGATCCACCCAAAACAACAAAACTCTCTTGTGTGATGAGTGTACGTTTACAATTCTAAATTGAGCTTAACCAGGTTAATCTTTCAAAACTACTATAAAGATTTCTGTTCCAGGACTCACTCTACCTTCCAAGACTGGCTTCAAATGACAGTTTAGAATCAGCCTTGGTAGTTTCTTGCTTTTGGTTATAATTGGTGAGATAAAAATATTGAGATGAAATGAATGACATTAAGCCACAGAGAAACTGTAACACAAGAAGGACACTTGTTCTTCCAAGCCAGAGGCCTCTATACTCCCTATTGGGCTATCACTTACACATGTTCACTGAACAGAATTTTCAGTATTTAAAATCCTCCATGCAGACACATATTTTCCTCATCTAATAATTTTAACAAACTTCATTACACACTCAGGGAAATGGCTAAAATGAAAAAGATAGATAATGCCAAGTGTTAATGACAATGTGGAGAAACTGGAACTCTCATACTCTGCTTGCTGATGGAAGTCTAAAGCTATATGGGATCATCTACTAAGGCTTAAAACAAGACTAAGTCTATGATACAGCAATGCTATAGTCAACAAGAATTAGTGCATTTGTCTACTAAAAGATACAAAGGCATACACATGACTGCTCATAGAGGCATCATTTAAAATAACCCAACCCAAAAGTCCATCAACAGCAGAAAGAGTAAGTAAATTTTGTTATATTCATACAATGGCATATTATGCAGCAATAAAAAGAATGAACTACTGCTACATGTAAAAATGAGGGTGAATCTTGCAGACATACGGGTGAATAAAATAAGCCAGATACGAAAGACTACATATTCTGTGATTCTATTTAGATATAGGTCAGTAATAGGCAAACAAATACATAAATGTTAGAATACATATTGTCCCTTGGCAGGTGGTAGTATCTAAAATGGGGTAAAAAGGGGGGCTTCTGCATGCTAATAATGTTCCAATTCTTGACCTAGTTGCTGGCTACATGGGCACAGGTGTATTTCCCTTGCAAAAAAAAAAAAATCAGAGAAGTTGTATACTTATAATTTCTGCACTCATATTTATAGTTCAATTTTTAAAAAAAACTATCTAAATCAGTTACTTCAAAGCTCAAACCAAAAACTACGATTGCTTTATCCCATCAAAGTAAATAATACTAAAATAATACTACATCAGCTAATATAAGCCACAATGAATAAAATTTGGGATTGTAATCTTACTGCTTTCTCTATTAGCAGCATAGAAGTGGTTCACTGGCTACAGAAATGCAAATTCTTTACTTTTTAAAATTTCTAGTACTTCGCACTTTTAGCAGTCACCCCACTAATCCTCATAAATATACAACACACTAACGCCATCCTGTTGTAGCTGAATTATCTTATCATGATTTACATTTGCTTGTTTAAGAACAATATTGATATTTTTAAATAAAAAGCACTTTATTGAATTTTAATAAAAAATTTAGTTATCCCACTAATCAACTGAACTCAAAAAGAAAGCATACAACTGATATCAAAAAATAAAGCTTTTATTTGTATTAATTTCATGTTCTTGCATTATGTACTGGTAGGGACACACATTCATTATACGACGCAAGCTACTATTATATCTGAATTGCTCTTTCATCCAAGATACAAGAGAGAGGCAGAGAGCAATTTTATTAAACACCATTCGAATGTTGAGTTTTCATTATTTGATTGCAGTACTGTTGTAGCAGTTTAATAAATGGGCAAGGACTTATGCTGGAACATTACAAATATTTTTACTGACATATATATTATTTTCAAAGTTTAAGAGTAAGTTTTATAACTATAAAAAACTACTAGCTTGGCATTTTATTCTTTGCTACAAAGGACTTGATTAGCTCCTTGTAAGAACATATCACATGTGTCTAGTGCTATGAAAATATTTGAAGGCCTTCCAATAAAGACAAAGCTATATATAAAAGTTGGTTAGCACACACAAAAAAAATCAAGAACAATGTCACTTTTTAAAATATCACCCTGGATTGCCAGAAATATATTCTGAATGCTTCCCATATCGTTAGGAGAAATCTGACGGCATTTAGAAAAGGGATCCTGCCAAATGGCATCTAAAAGATACACAAAAATGAGTTCAATGAGGTAAAAGGAGTGATTAGGGACAAACCATTAGAACTGTGAAATATTTATTATTGTGAATAAGACCCTGCTAAAATCTGCCAAATAAAATACAATAAATTCTTGATTAACCAGAATGATCAGAGAGTTGGTCATTCTGATTCAAGAAAATTTGATTGGCTAAAGATTAAGCTGAAAATCGCTTTAGTTTCAAAACATAAGATGACTAAGGATCTGACAAAACCACAAGGTCATAATTCTGCATGCCAATGACTATGAAAAATGTAGAAAAACAAGAAAACAAAATATGTACTGCCAAAGGATACTCCATTGAAGATATTTACTCTTACTTTTCAACAAATATCTGATTTTTCCCTTTTCAATAGGCCTCACTCTTTTATTGTTTGTTTGTTTGTTTGTTTGTTTTTTGAGACAGTCTCATTCTGTTGCACAGGTTTGAGTGCAGTGGCATAATCTCAACTCACTGCAACCTCCGCCTCCCAGGTTCAACCAATTCTCATGCCTCACCTTCCCAAATAGCTGGGACTACAGGCATGTGCTGACACACCCAGCTAATGTTTTCTTTTTTAGTAGAGACAGGGTTTCACCAGGTTGGACAGGCTGGTCTAGAACTCCTGGGCTCAAGTGATCTGCCCACCCTGGACTCCCAAAGTGCTGGGATTGCAATGGGAGGAAATAATTACAGTCATTCACCAAATTATGACATTTCAGTCAACAATGGACTCCATATAATAACATTGGTCCCATATAATATTATAATGGAGCTGAAAAATTGCTATTGCCTAGTGATGCTAGTGGCAGCAGTGGCCCATCAAGAGTGGCTGCTACCATGACGCTGGCTGTAGCAAAGGAGATGCAGCCAGGGCTGCATACATGGGACCAGTGGGAGCCAAAAATAGGTGGGAGCCTGTCCCCTTCTGAGTTGGCAGGGTGGGAGCTTTGTGCTCCGTGGGTACAGCTGTGGCCACCCAGCCAGAGCTAAAAACCTGGGCATCCCTGTGCTCTTGAGAGTGGAGACCAGGCAGGAGCCCTGACCTCTGGGATGCAGCTGGAGCTGCTAAATCCATGGCTGCAGACCCAGGCATCCCTGTGCTCTTGGGGGCCAGGAGCAGGCAGAAGCCCTGCCCTCCCTGGCACAGTTGCAGCCACCCAAGCCATGGCTGTGGACCCAGGCATCTCTGCACTCTCAGGGACCCAGGAAGGCCCCCTGCCCACACAGGCTCAGAAATGCCTGCTCCTGCTGCCTTGCCTCTCCTCATGCCTGGCATCCATTCCCATCTCAGAGCAAAGTTGAGTCTGAGCCCAGGTGCTGTTGCAACCCAGCCAGGTGTGTGAATCCTCAGGTCAGCGCTGACATGCCAGCCCCCTGTTACCTCAGCCCCCTTCAGACTTTAGGCATCAACGAGCATGAGAGGGAGACTGAGGGGGAGCTGAGGGCAGGTTGACACTGGCCTGCAGATGCCCCTCAGCACAAACAGCCTGGGCACCATGAACAATGGCAGGAAGCAGATGGGCTCCAGGGCAGAAAGCAGGGGAGGTCACTGGTAAAGCCTTACCTTCAAGTAGAGGTAGGGCTTAAGCCTTGGGTTCAGGCTGCCAGTCCTGTGGACCAGAGTGAGAAATTATGGTGTTTTTCCCAGGCCTGCCCATGGCCACCCATGGACAAATCAGCACACATTTCCTCTCCTCTGAAGGCCGATAAAAACCCCATACTCAGCCAGACTTGGGAAGATGATGGGATACCAGCTGCAAAGAGGAGCTACCCTCCCTAGGGTCTCCTCTCTGCTGAGAGCTGATGAGACAATGGGATGACCAGCTGCAGAGAGTGGTTACCCACCCCAGGGTCTCCTCTCTGATGAGATCTGAAGAGATTATAGTACAACCAGCTGCGGAGTAGAGTTACCCACCCCAGCGTCTCTACTGAAAGCTGAAGAGGTGTGGAGATGACCAGCTGTGGAGAGGAGTTACTCACTCTAGAGTCTCTTCTCTGCTGAGAGCTGAAATGTCATTGGGACACCCTGGCTGTGGTGAGGAGCTACCCACTGCAAGTCTCCTCTGAGCTGTTCTATCACTTAATAAAGCTCCTCTTCACCTTGCTCACCCTCCTCTTGTTCACATACCTCATTTTTACTGGGCATGGGACAAGAACTTGGGACCTGCTGAATGGCAGGGCTGAAAGAGCTTTAACACAAACAGGACTGAAACATGCCCCTTGCTCACCACATTGAGTGAGATAAGAAGGAGAGAAGAGATGTGGCACTTCGGGGAGCCCAGACCTAGGAGCTCCTTAAGCCATGGCTGTGACAGTCTCTTCGGGGCTCTGCCGTTCCTGACATCTCCAAGCTTGCAGTCACCATTGCATTCCTCAGTGTCAGCCATGAAAGTTGCTTGTGGTTAGGCCTGGTCCAGCCACAGCCTCACAGGGAGCCAGTACCCATGCCGGTGCCTGGAGCTACCCATCCCACTGCAGCCGTCGTGCCCAGCCATGTGCAGTGGCCAGACCCCATGCTCATTCACTCACACACCCCTTGCCGCTCCACACCTGGCTCTCCCTTGCCAGGTGTGAGAGTCAGGCCAGTAGCACAAGCCGAGCACAGCCTGCCAGGCCAAATGGGTGGAATGAGCACAGTAGGCTCAAGTAAAAACTCAGGCAGAGGCAGCACCAGCCACAGAGGTTTCTGGATGGCGAAGCACACCCCAAGGATCCCATAACAATGTCATAGCTGTCCATGTGTCATGATTTAATACATTACTCATGTGTTCGTGGTGATGCTGGTGGTATTAAAAAAAAAACCTACTGTGCTGACAGTCCTATAAAAAGTACAACACATACAATTATTTATAGTACATGGTACTTGATATGATAAAGGACTATGTTACTGGTTCATGTATGTATTACACTGTACTTTTTATCATTATTTTAGAGTGTATTCCTTCTACTTATTAAAAAAAAAAAGGTTAACGTAAAACAGCCCCAGGCAGAGCTTTCAAGAGGTATTACAGAAGAAGTCATTGTTATTACAGGAGACAAGAGCTGTATGTGTGTTGTGGCCCCAGAAGAACTTTCAGTGCAAGGCAGTGACATTGATGATCCTAACCCTGTGTAGGCCTAGGCTCATGTGTGTTTTTGTGTCTTAACTTTTAACAAGAAAGTTTAGAAAGTTTTTAAAAATTAATAGGAAAAAGCTTACAGAATAAATATATAAAGAAAGAAAATATTTTCATACAGTTGTACAATGTGGTTGTGTATTAAGCTGTGTTATTACAAAAGGATAAAAAAGTTTTTTAAGAATATAGAAGTTTGTAAAGTAAAAAAAGTTACAATAAGCTAAGGTTAATTTATTATTGAAGAAATAAGCTCTAAAGTAAATTCGGTGTAGTCTAAGTGTACAGTGTTTGTAAAGTCGACAGTAATGTCTTAGGACTTCACATTCACTCACCACTCCTTCACCAGCTCACCCAGTGTAACCTCCAGTCCACAAATTGTTCATGGTGCCCTATAAAGATGTGCCATTTTCTATCTTTTATGCCATATTTTTACTGTACCTTTTCTATGTTTAGGTATGTTCAGATTCCCAAATACCATAGTGTTGCAATTGCCTACAATATTCAGTACAGTAACATGCCATACAGGTTTATAGCTTAAAATCAACAGGCTGTATCATATAGCCTAGGTGTGTCATAGGCTATTTCATCTAAATTTGTGTACATGCACTGTATAACCCTAGCACAATGACAAAATTGCCGAATTATGCATTTCTTAGAATGTATCCCCATTGATAAATGATGCATGACTGTATATTAAATATATAACATATGGCCTTGTGTTAACAATTTTGTTTTCAGCTTCAGAGTTATGTTATTCACTTCTTTATTCATTTATTCATTCAATAAGCTCTTATTATGTGTCCACAATGTACAAGATGCTGCTGTTTGAGGATACAAACACAAATAAGACATAGTTCCTGTCCTGATGCTTAAATCCAGTGGGAAAGCCAAACAAGCAAAACCATTATCAAACAGCTTAATAGGTGCTATACAGAAACATGGACAGTGTTGTGCAGATTTAGTATCCCTTATCTATATTTTTTGTGAGATAGAGCCTTGCTCTATCACCCAGGCTGGAGTGCAGTGACACGATTTTGCCTCACTGCAACCTCCACTTCTCAGGTTCAAGCGATTTTCCTGCCTCAGTCTCCCAAGTAACTGGGATTACAGGCACCCACCACCATGCCCAGCTAGTTTTGTATTTTTAGTAGAGATAGGTTTTGCCATGTTGGCCAGGCTGGTCTCAAACTCCTGACCTCAGGTGATCCACCCACCTTGGCCTCCCAAAGTGCTAGGATTACAGGTGTGAGCCACTGTGCCCGGCCTAGTATCCCTTATCTAAAATGCTTGGAAACAGAACTGTTTTGAGTTTCAGATTATTTTGGATTTTGGAGGATTTTCAGATACATAATGAGATATCTTGGGGAGGGGTCCCAAGTCTAAACACGGAATAATATTTCATATTCACCTAATACACATAGCCTTAAGGTAATTTTCTACAGTATTTTAAATAATTTTGTGCATGAAACAAAGTTTTTGTACATTGAACCATCAGAAAGCAAAGGTGTTACTATCTCTGCTACCCATGTGGCATCATGTTGGTGCTCAAAATTTCAGCCAATGGAACATTCTGTATTAGCTCCAAAGTTAGCAGAGAAGGAGGTCATTAAATTATGACTGAACAGCAACATCCCAGCAAGGGTGTTATTTCTGAAAAATATGAATGCACGACATAGGTGGAGATGGAAGGTAAGCAGGGGAAACATATGTCTAAAGAGGTGAAATAGCAAGAAGTACTGTATAGCTGTACCTGGAGGTCAGTATAGCTTCAGTGTGGGCTGATGACAGAAAATGGTGGAATACTAGACAAGACATCAAGCCAAACCAAAGATTTAAAATTTTATTTTGAAAGGCCAGCCTCTACAGTTATAAATCATGCTGATAGTATGTACCCTTGACATGATGTGATGAAAATGATCTTTCTCCCAGTAACCTATAAACCCAGGCTTATCATTAGAAAAACATCAGACAAATTCTATTGAGGAATATTCTAAAAAATACCTGACCAGTACTCAAAACTGTAAAGGTCACCAAAAACAAAGCAAATCTGAGAAACTGTACAGACAAGAGCAGCCTAGAAACATGACAACTAAATGGAATGTGGTATCCTGGATGCAATCACAGAACATGAGGACATTAGGTAAAAACTACAGAATTCTGAATAAAGTGAAAATTTTAGTGAATACTAAAGTACAAATATTGGGCTGGGCGCAGTGGCTCATGGCTGTAACTCCAGCACCTTGGGAGGTTGAGGCGGGCAGATAGCTTGAGCTCAGGAGCTCCAGACCAGTCTGGGCAAATTGGTGAAACCCCAACTCTACAAAACATACAAAAATTAGCAAGCATGGTGGTGCACACACGTAGTCAGGAGACTGAGGTGGGAAGATTACTGGAGTCGGGAAGGAAGAAGTTGCAGTGTGCCGAGATCGCACCACTGCACTCCAACCTGGGTGGTAGAGCACGACTCTGTCTCAAAAAAAAAAAAAAAAAAAAAAAAAAATTAAAGTTAATTAAAATATAAATAAAGTACAAATATTGGATCATTAATTAAAAGAAATTTACCCATACTAATTTAAGACGGTAATAATAGCGGAAGCTAGGTACAGGATATATGAGAATTCTCTCTACTTTTAAAATTTTCTGAAAATCTATAACTGTCCTACAAAACAAAGTCTATAAAAATGGGGTCAGGGGTGACCAATGTAATATTTTGGTAGAGAGTAGTATGTGTTTAGAGAATATTGAGTATTTCAGATTAATTTGTATGCAGAGTTCATATTATAAAGTAATGTTAGCTGAAATTATACAAAGAATACCAATTATTGTAGATCAGCTTGAAGCATCTCAAAATACAACAAATTATATTTAGTCTTCTTCATGTGGTCACCACTCATTCCATTTGCACATGTCACTGTCCATGGTTTTCAAAGGGGACAATGTGTCCCATGTTTTTAAATCCTCTTCATTCAAAGTTTAATGTCTCTTTAGTTTATCTCTGTTAAAAGTACATTACAAAGTGAGAGATAAATGCAGAGAGACGTTTATCTACTATCCCGAACCATAAACACCTACAATGAAGAACTGCTCATCCTCCATTTTCCAATAAAGCATTTCCTCTACAAAGTCTCTGATATGGTTTGGCTCTGTGTTCCCTCCAAAATCTCATCTTGAATTATACTCCTATAATTCCCACGTGCTTTAGGAGGGACATGGTAGGAGATTATTTGAATTACAGCAGCAGTTTCCCCCACACTGTTCTCATTGTAGTGAATAAGTCTCATGAGATCTGATGGTTTTATCAGAGGTTTCTGCTTTTGCATCATCCTCATTTTCTCTTGCCACCACCATGTAAGAAGTGCCTTTTGCCTCCTGCCATGATTCTGAGGTCTCCCCAACCGTGTGGAACTGTAAGTCCAACTAAACCTCTTTTTGTTCCCAGTCTCGGGTATGTCTTTATCAGCAGCGTGAAAATGGACTAATACAGTCTCCCTCTAGTTTACCTGAAACTCTCCCAGACACAACTTTCTTTATTCCTCTAGGTTTATCCTCATTACTATCTTTCACCCTAGAGCAGATGAGATTAACTCTTGCCATCGGGATTTCAAGTCCCAACCTGGAAACCAGTTTAAATGGATGGTCCAAAAGAGTTGCATTCTTGGTAACTCTGAAAATAGTTCAAAATTCCAACTCACCACATCAACTGGTTGGTGTTAATGACTAGGCAAATGAATTGAAGTAGGCTTGTCTTTGGTATCTTTCTTTTTTTTTAACTTCTATTTTAGGTTCAGGTGTACATGTGCAGGTTTGTTATATAGGTGAACTTGTGTCATGGGGTTTATTGTACAGATTTTTTCATGACTCAGGTACTAAGCCTAGTATCCATTAGTTATTTTTCCTGATCCTCCCCCTCCTTCCACCCTTCACCCTCCTATAGACTCAGTGTGTATTGTTCCTCTCTATGTGTCCATGTGTTCTCATCATTTAGCTCCCACTTATAAGTGAGAACAAGCAGTATTTGCTTTTCTGTTTCTGCATAGTTTGCTAAGGATAATGACCTCCAGCTCCACTCATGTTCCTGGAAAGGACATGATCTCATTCTTTTTTTATGGCTGCATAGTATTCCATGGTGTATACGTACATTTTCTTTTTCCAGTCTACCGCTGATGGGCATTTAGGTTGATTCCATATCCTTGCTATTGTAAAAAGTTCTGCAATGAACATACATATGTGTGTGTCTTTATGATAGAATAATTTATAAATCTTTGGGCATATACCCAGTAATGACATTGCTGGGTCAAATGGTAGTTCTACTTTTAGCTCTCTTAGAAATTACCACACTGCTTTCCACAACACTTAAACGAATTTAGATTCCCACCAACAGTGTATAAGCAATCCCTTTTCTCCTCATCCTTGCCAGTATCTGTTTGTTTGTTTGTTCGTTTGTTTACTTTTTAAGTAGTCGTTCTGACTGGTGTGAGATGATATGTTGTTGTTTTGCATTTCTCTAATAATTATTGATATTTAGCTTTTTTTCATATGCTTGTTGGCTGATGTATATCTTCTTTTGTAAAGTGTCCGTTCATGTCCTTTACCCTCTTTTTAATGCAGTTGTTTGTTTTTCTCTTGTAAATTTAAGTTCCTTATAGATGCTGGATACCAGACCATTGTCAGATGCATAGTACATGAATAATTTCTCCCATTCTATAAGTTGTCTGTTTACTTTGTTGATGGTTTCTTTTGCTGTGCAGAAGTTTTTTAATTAAATTCCATTTGTCAATTTTTGCTTTTGTTGTGATTGCTTTTGGTGTCTTTGTCATGAAATCTTTGCCAGTTTCTATATCCAGAATGGTATTTCTTAGGTTGTCTTCCAGGTTTTTACAGTTTTGGGTTTTGCATTTAAGTCTTTATTCCATCTCCAGTTGATGGTGTATATGTTTTCTTTTCAAGATCTTCAACTTGATTTTTCCCAATTGGCCTGGTCTCTACTGGTAACCTAGAGTCAACATGCCCAGGGTTGCTTGTGTACAATGGCACGCCATCTAGGTCTACCCTCAAGAATCTATCAGCATTCTGCTCCTTTCCCAAACACACACTCCAACTGGAGAAGCTGAAAGTCTGTTTGCAGGAGATGTTCCAACTTTCCCTGGAGCTGAGTCAAGTTAGAGAGCCAAGCTGAGTTAAATACAGGGGTGGAGAAGGCAGCAGGGAGGCCCTGGGAGCTCACCAAGCCCCCAGGCAACCCATTCCTGCCTGGCACCACAGGGATCCGTCAGGAGGGAGGTCAGAGGAGAAGGGGTAAAACCACACAAGGGAGAAGGACTTCCCTGGCTGAACTTTGTAACAATTTGAGCGGGATGAGAAGCCTCTTGGTCAGAACTCAAGGGAGGGTGTGAATCCAGCTTGCAGATTTTACAGGCAGGGGAAGAACTAAAGCCCTTTTCTCTCACAGCTGGGTGGCAGAAAGCCTCAGGCAACTTTTCAAGCCTGCCCTCCCCCTGGAAACAGACTTGGGGCTGTTGCAGGTGGCACGGTGGGAGTGAGACCAGCCCTTCCGTTTGCATAGGAGCTGGGTGAGGCCTGTGACTGCTGGATTTTCCCCACTTTCCTGACAACCTGCATGACTCAGCAGAGGCAGCCATAACCCTCTTAGGTACATCCCATCTCCCACAGCAGCCACAGCAAGACCTGCCCAAGGACAGTCTGAGCTCAGACACACCTAACCCCACCCTTACCTAATGGTCCTTCCCTACCCGCTCTGGTAGCTGAAGACAAAGGACATATAATCTTGGGAACTCTAGGACTCTGCCCACTGCCTGTCCCTCTCCACATTACTACAGCTGATGCTTTCTGGAAAGTGCCACCTCCCGGCAGGTGGTAAACCAGCACAAAAATAGAGCATTAAACCACCAAAGCTAAGAACCCTCAGTTTGCATGACAATAATGACACAACCTATCAAAACCTCTGGGATACAGCCAAGGCAGTGCTAAGAGGAAAGTTCATAGCCCTAATGCCTACATCAAAAAGTCTAAAACAGCACAAACAGACAATCTAAGGTCATGCCCCAAGGAACTAGAGAAACAAGAACAAACCAAACCCAAACCCAGCAGAAGAAAGGAAATAACCAAGATCAGTTAGTACAAAAGATAAATGAAACAAGAAGCTGGTTCTTTGAAAACATAAATAAGATTGATAGACCATTCGCAAGATTAACCTAAGAAAAGAAGAGAGAAAATCCAAATAACCTCACTGAGAAATGAAATAGGAGATATTACAACTGACAACATTGAAAGACAAAAGATCATCCAAGGCTACTATGAACACCTTTATGCACATAAACTAGAAAACCTAGAAGAGGTGGATAAATTCCTGGAAAAAAAAACCCACCTAGCTTAAATCAGGAAGAATTACATACCCTGAACAGACCAATAAGAAGCAGTGAGATTGAAATGGTAATTTTAAAATTACCAACAAAAAAATGTCCAGGACCAGACAGATTCACAGCAGAATTCTACCAGACATTCAAAGAAAAAATGGTACTAATCCTTTTGACACTACTCCACAAGATAGAGAAAGAAGGAACTCTCCCTAATTCATTCTATGAAGCCAGCATCACCCTAATACCAAAAGCAGGAAAGGACACAACCAAAGAAGAAAACTACAGACCGATATCCTGGATGAACATAGATGCTAAAATCCTTAACAAAATACTAGCTAACTGAACCCAACAACATATTAAAAAGATAATCCACCATGATCAAGTGCATTTCATCCCAGGGATGCAGGGATGGTTTAACATATGCAAGCCAATAAATGTGATTCACCACATAAACAGAATTTAAAACAAAAATCACATGATCATCTCAAAGGATGCAGAAAAAGCATTTGACAAAATCCAGCATCACTTTCTGAACAAAACCCTCAGCAAAATCAGCATACAAGGGACATATCTTAATTTAATTAAAAGCTATCTATGACAAACCCACAGCCAACATAATACTGAATGGGAAAAAGTTGAAAGCATTCCCCCTGAGAATGAAAACATGAAATGGATGCCATTCTCACCACTCCAACATAGTACTGGAAATCTTACCCAGAGAAATCAGAAAAGAGAAAAAGACAAAGGGCATCCAAATCAGTAAAAAGGAAGTCAAACTGACCCTCTTTGCTGACGATATGATTGTTTACCTTGAAAATCCTAAGGACTCCTCCAGAAAGCTTCTAGAACTGATAAAAGAATTCGGCAAAGTTTCTGGATACAAGATTAATGTACACAAATAAGTAGCTCTTCTGTACACCAACAGTGACCAAGCAGAGAAGCAAATCAAGAACTCAACCCCTTTCATAATAGCTGCCTAAATAAATAAATAAATAAATAATTTAGGAATATATCTAACAAAGAAGTCGAAAAACTTCTACAGGGAAATCTACAAAACACTGCTAAAAGAAATCATAGACAACACAAACAAATGGAAACACATCCATGCTTATGGATGGGTAGAATCAATATTGTGAAAATGGCCATACTGTCAAAAGCAATCTGCAAATTAAATGTAATCCCCATCAAAATACCACCATCATTCTTCACAGAGTTAGAAAAAACAATTGCAAAATTCATATGGAACCAAAAAAGAACCTGCATAGCCAAAGCAAGACTAAGCAAAAAGATCAATCCTGGAGGCATCACACTACCTGATTTCAAACTATACTATAAGGCCATAGTCACCAAAATGGCATGGTACTGGTAGAAAAATAGGCACATAGACCAATGGAACAGAATAGAGAATCCAGAAATAAACCCAAATACAGCCAACTGATCTTCAACAAAGCAAACAAAAACATAAAGTAAGGAAAGGATACCCTTTTCAACAAATGGTGCTGGGATAACTGGCTAGCCACATATAGGAGAATGAAACTGGATCCTCATCTCTCATCTTATACAAAAATCAACTCAAGATGGATTAAGGACTTAAACCTAAGACCTAAAACTGTAAACATTCTAGAAGATAAAATCAGAAAAAAACCCTCTAGACATCAGCATAGGCAAGGAATTCATGACCAAAAACCCAAAAGCAATTGCAATAAAAACAAGGATAAATAGCTAGGACCTAATTAAACAAAAGAGCTTTTGCACAGCAAAAGGAACAGTCAACAGAGTGAACAGACAACCCACAGAATAGGAGAAAACCTTCATAATCTTTGCATTTGACAAAGGACTAATATCCAGAATCTACAACTAACTCAAACAAATCAGTATGAAAAAAAACAATCAATCACATCAAAAAGTGGGCTAAGGATATGAATAGACAATTCTCAAAAGAAGATACACAAATGGCCAACAAACATATGAAAAAATGCTCAACATCACTAATAATCAGGGAAATGCAAATCAAAATACAATACCCCCTTACTCCTGTAAGAATGGCCATAATCAAAGAATCAAAAAACAGAAGATGTTGGCATGGATGCGATGATTGGGGAACACTTCTACGCTGCTAGTGAGGATGTAAACTAGTACAGCCACTATGGAAAACAGTGTGGAGAGTTCTTAAAGAACTAAAAGTAGAACTACCACTTGATCCAGCAAACCCACTACTGGGTTTTCTTTTTTACCCAGAGGAAAAGAAGTCATTATTTAAAAAAGATACTTGCACATGCATGTTTACAGCAGCACAATTCACAATAGCACAATTGTGAAACCAACCCAAATGCCCATCAATCAACAAGTGGATAAAGAAACTCTGATGTACATGTATGTACATATACAGCATTTGCAATGATCAGGATGAGATGAGAGACTATTATTCTAAGTGAAGTAACTATTAACTAAGTGAAGGAATGGAAAACCAAACATTGTATGTTCTCACTGATATGTGGGAGCTAAGCTATCAGGACACAAAGGCATAAGAATGATACAATGAACTTTGGTGACTTGGGGGTAATAGTGGGAGGGGGCGAGGGATAAAAGACTACAAATATGGTACAGTGTATACTGCTCGGGGGATGGGTGCACCAGGTTCTCACAAATCTCCACTGAAGGACTTACTCATGTAACCAAATACCATCTGTACTGCAATAACTTATGGAAAAATAAAACGAAAAAAAAGAAAATACATAAATAAGTCATAAAGATTTGGAAAAAAAAGAAAAGAAATCAGCATTGCATTACTGACTGGCTCACAAGGAAATACTATTCTAGGTAAAATAATACATGTTTTAAATGTATTGAAGTTGGTTTTAAATACAACTTCAAGTCAGGTTTAATACTGTTAGTGTTTTTCAAATGATGGGTTGATCCTCTTTAGTAATTGTTTATGAAAATAATTTAGTAGGTTGTGACCAGCATTTAAAAAAAAAAAAAAAAAAAAAAAGAATAACACAGGACAGGAAATAAAAGGGAAAAGAAAGGAAGGGTGCAATGTAAGTGGTAGTAAGGGCTCCTAAATTTGAAAACTTTGAAAAAAAAGAATCTATCAGCATTGTATCAGAGGCATGAATGCCAAGATGGGCAAGGGGGTTGCCTAATGCTGGGAATTTCAAGAAACAAGCTAGCTCATGGGAAAGGAACAAATATCTTTGGTTGAATGAGTACCTTTTGATGTTCTTCAAAGACTCCCATAGATAGTATGGCTGAAAGAATGCTTAATATACACAGGAATAATACAAAATGAAGAAATGTTTGTATCATTTGGTGGTGAGATAAATAAAAACAAGTAAAGAAATTGAGTAAACATACCAAAGGGTACGGGGACAAATGCTCTTTATAGAAGTAGAAAGCTAAGTCCTTGTAAACCAGCAAGGCATATTTCATATATCCCTAATCTGTAGTAAAAAGGCAAACATATGAATCACAATGTCAAAAACACGTGAAAGATAATTTACACATCATAAAATTCATTTCATATTATCGTGCTCAGGTTAAAATGAATATTGGTGTTGCACACATAGGATATGTCCAATAAATGTAAACCATTATTTTTAAGTGCCTAATAATTTCATCCATTAAATTATTTTCATAGTAAATATATTTGAAAGAACACTAATCTTGAAAGAATAGGTAGGATATTACTTTTCTCCCAAATGAAATGACTAAACTTATAACTGTAACTAAAAGACAAGGATAAAATTTTTCAAAAAATAAGGTATTTTTATTTTTATAACAGGATTTGTATCTAGTTAATGTTAAAAGTATATTTTAATAGGAAATTAGGGTTATTTGCCAATGACATATTATAGTCACACTATAATATGAATTAGATTATTTGGAGTAAACAATAAGCAAATTTTTTCACACACAACATGTGATAAATAAAGACATATTAGAAGTGCATGGTATCCATATACACAACTTCTTAACTTGGAATACTTGGCTTTTCTTTGTTCTACATATCATAACACCAGGAGAAAGAAATAAAAATGCAGAATTCCAAACAGACTTGTAATTTTGTAAAGAAATTTGGACCTTTTTTGCTAGCATTTTTCTCTTGCAAAAATTGCCTTACATAAAAACTGTATAAAAGTAATGCAACTCCAGATGCAGACTTTAATCTCTAGTTACTTCCATAAGAGAAGGATAGATCAGAAAGTATAATTTCCCCGTATCATACAGCTCATCTCCTGTGTTGACAAAAGAAATACTCATGTTGTTTTTTCTTAGGCAAATGTGATCCCAACCTGATATGACACTATTTTTTTCAGCTGTGTAACAACACTGTAAAACCAGGTACTTTTTCCACTTCACTATATGAATTCATGAAACTTTTGAATTGATAGCTGCAAGCTTCCAGACATTTAAAAGTCCTTTTTTGTTCACTGAAAGAAGATACAATCACGTAGACGAATACTTTTTAAAACTGAATTATAAATAGCCTATCATTTGATTTTTTTATACGTTCAAAACTGCCTTCATTTTTATAGCGTTCTCAGGAAAACTTCTGAACCATCCTGAAAGAAATACCAACTTTGACTTTCACACTGCTTTTCCTTCTTATGTCTCTGTCAATAAGTGTACTTTTTAGTAGAACATTAATTATTTCACTTCTAGCATGATGTTTCTCAGAGAGGGGTAAGAACTGTGCTGGCTCCTTTCTTCAACTGTGAATATTCATCAGTTAAAACAATTTGAGAATCCAAATCTTCGGCATCCTGTTCTAGTGCCTGCTAGCAATAGAATTTTGCACCAAAGCTCTGAATTTATAGCCTTCGTTTGGCCATCATGGCATTCAAAACCCTGGCTTTATCTGCCACATAGATATGAATAACAAAAAGAGACAGAGTATGGCTATTGTGCCTTCAAAGAAAAGCAATAACCCATTCTGCTTGCTTTACTTCATGTTTTTTAACTCATTTCATTTCATTTTAACCACCCAGAACAATTTCACCGCCATTAGCCTGGAATGAAACCTTACAAAAGACAACTCTTGTTATCAAGATGGGTCCCAACACTCCCTCCCTCTCCCTTTCATATGTTTTGGGACAAATAAGCTATTTTTTAGCTGTAGATTCTTTTTTTAAAGGAGAAACCTTGTGAAGCAAAAGATAATCACATTTCAAATCGATTTTAAACAACTTCAAAATAATATCCACTGAGAAGAATTTTGTGTCACATTTTGAGACACTTTATGCAAAAAAAGAATTAACAGGGGAAAATCTCGTTGGTAAATTCTAAACCTAGGTAATTCCCAGGCTAAATCTCAAATACAAACATCCCAAGCCACTAATTACCAGAGTCATGAAAATAAAGCTGGATTAAGAATTTAAAAAATATAAACTCCTGGTTTCCAAATGTGGTAATGGTAGAGAATGAGTACCTCATGAATTTGATTTGAAACAAAATCTCGACAAAATTATGTATTGGAACATGAATCTGGAATGATATATCTAAGTTCACTTAACTGCTCAACGCAAGTGATCAGCATATTTAGATATACAAACTAGCTCTCATTTTAGAGTGTTCGTGAATTTTTAATTGAGTACATGCAAAATAATTTTAATAAAAAATATTAATGCCAGGTCTCGCAAAGAAATGAAGAGCAAGTTATCTCTGACTTTCTTAACAAGGAACATTTCCATTTCCTGTCAACGTTGCAGCTCTAACCAATCATTTAGAAGCTCACTGAAGCCTACTGCTAAAGCTAAGAATGGACTCTCCAAGTATTGTGGGGGAAAAATTGAGCAGGGGTTGCATTAGAAACAACAAAGCAGCTCTGTTGAGTAAACACATTATTTGTGATGCCAATAATGGGGAAACTTTATAGGCTTTCTTGATGATCATGCATTTTCCTATTAAGCTGTGTAAAATGGTTGCATATTAAATCATTTCAGGAAGAGGATTAAAATAATCATGAACTAGCTTTAAAAAATCCCGCATTCTCCCATCCTGGCTAACACGGTGAAACCCCGTCTCTACTAAAAATACAAAAAATTAGCCGGGCGTGGTGGTGCGTGCCTGTAGTCCCAGCTACTCGGAGGCTGAGGCAGGAGAATGGCGTGAACCCAGGAAGCGGAGCTTGCAGTGAGCCGAGATGGTACCACTGCACTCCAGCCTGGGCGACAAAGCGAGACACTGTCTCAAAAAAAAAAAATCCCGCATTCTCAGCATTTCACAAAAGTCCCTCCTCTTTATAAATATTTTGTGAATCATATACACAAATTTTACATCCCAGTAAAATATAAGAACAATCCAGATTTAAAAAAAAAAAAAAAACTGTCATGTGCCACCTCACTAAGTCATTAGCAGCCATTCCAAATAAAAGAATAAGGATGGCTATTAATCTTACTCTGAAATTTCTAAGTGCTTTGGGTCATTTACTGATATTGTTACAATTCAGTGTGGAAGGTGCGGGCTTGTGATTAATAAGTGACAATATACACATGCATCAGTGTTAACCATCAGATAATGTGGAATATGCTTTTTGGCTGAGAGGTAGTGGACACACTAGCCAACACAGGCACAAGAGTCAAATAAATTCCCATGATACTCCTGAATATATTTGTTTTTAAAAACATATGACCGAAGCTTCACAAAAACACATTTTCTTAAATAATATCATCAAGTTGCACTCAGTTCTAGATAAATATGCATATCTCTTCCCATTTTCAGTTTCCAGGTTAAAAAAAAAAAAAAAAAAAAAGCTGACCTGAATAAACTTAAAAATTCACATCATTTTTTAATGACAGCTTTCCTTTCTGCAGGAAAGGGCAAAGACCACATCAATAGTCCCAGAGGCAAAACAGAAATGACATTCGAAAAATGGAGAAGAGGCCGGGCGCGGCCTGCCTGTAATCCCAGCACTTTGGGAGGCCGAGACGGGCGGATCACGAGGTCAGGAGATCGAGACCATCCTGGCTAACACGGTGAAACCCCGTCTCTACTAAAAATACAAAAATAGCCGGGCGTGGTATGGCCGGTCCCAGCTACTCGGAGGCTGAGGTGGGAGAACATGGAACCCAGGAGGCTGAGCCAGGTGAGCCGAGATCGCCCGCACTCCAGCCTGAGACAGACTGGCCTCAAAAAAAAAAAAAAAAAAAGAAAATGGAGAAAGAGACCGATGGAGAAAGTTATGAACTAGAATTTCAAAGAGGTCCTTGATAAATGAGGAATCACCTTCCATGTCACTTCAAGACATACAAGCTTATACACCAAGATCTCACTTCTCAAGAGATGGTCAGCCAAAAGGAGAACGCCAGTATTCACGCCAGAATGCACAAATAGAAGATAACCACAACCCCAACAACGGTCAAATAAATGGCAGCAAAGGGCTATTTCTCCTTAAAGCTCAGATCTATCTCTGTTTGTCAGGGAGACCAACTGTGATCCCTTCGGTTTGACCTTCTTTCTGAAAACGGAAGGTCAGATGATCTATGAGCTAATGATAAGCTCGTCATCATGCAAAAGCATATCTCCAATTCCATTTTCTGGTATAAGAAAGAGGGCTTCGTTTCATCTAGGCAGCAAATAATGAAAAGAAAAAAGGATGTTCATCACTACATACATACAAAATGCTATATATTTACTTACATAATATATCGTGAATTATGTGAGATACTATAGGCATAAAAATGCAGAGATCCCTATGTTCAAGTAGTGAACAGGTTGCTGAAGAATGCAAAATGTAGGAGATTTAACAAAAAGGCATAATGCTAAATTTAAACACACTAAGAAAAAAAAAAAAATCTGTATGTATAAAAAGAAAGGGAGCAAGATGCCTAATAGGAACAGGCCCAGTCTCCAACCCTAGCCAGCCATTACGAAGACAGTGATTTCTGCATTTTCGAGGTACTGGGTTCATCTCCCACTGGGGAAAGTCGGACGATCGGTGGCTGGCCAGTTGCTGTAGCCCGACCAGCGAGAGTTGAAGCAGGGCGGTGACGCCATCTGGGAAAGCGCAAGGGGGCGGAACTTTTCCCAGCCAGGGAACGAGACACACAACACCGCTCTGGTGTAAATCGGGTAACTCCCACCCCAATATTGGTGCTTTAAGCAAACAGGCACACCAGGAGATCATATCCCACACCTGGCCGTGGGAGGGTCCCACGTTCACGGAGAGCCTCTCATTAAGCAGCACAGCGAAGCCCGCGATCTACCCGGCAAGGCAGTAAGCAGCGAGGCAAGGCTGGGGGAGGGCGCCCGCCATTGCTGAGAGGCTTAAAGTAGGGTGGGCTGGGAAGCCCAACCGTGGAGCCCAAGGCAGCTCAAGGAAACCTGCCTGTCTCTGCAGACCCACCCTCTGCACAGGCACAGCCAAGGCAACAACAACAACAACAACAAAGCAGCAGAATACTCTGCAGAGCAAACGGCTCTTGTCTCACAGCTTGAAGAGAAGGTGACTCCAAATGCTGAGATCTGAGAAGGACAGACTGCCTGCCTGGCAATGTCCCCTGACCCCCGAGTAGCCTAACTGGGAGACATCACTAGGGGCAGTCTGACTCCCACACGCCAGGGTGGAGTACACCCCTGAGAGGTGCTTCCAAAGCAAGAATCAGACAGGTACACCCCGCTGTTCAGAACACGATCTTCTGCAGCCTCTGCTGCTGATACCCAGGCAAACAGGGTCTGGAGTGGACCTCTGCCACCTCCAACAGACTCTACCGCTGAGGGTCCTGGACGGGTTAGAAGGAAAACTATCAAACAGGAAGGACAATTTAGCACCAAACCCATCAGTATACCATCAAAAGACCAGAGGCAGATAAACCACAAAGATGGGGAAAAAGCAGGGCAGAAAAGCTGGAAATTCAAAAATAAGACAATATCTCCCTCGCAAAGGAGCGCAGTCAATTAAAGCAACAGATCAAAGCTGACGGAGAATGACTTTGACGAGACAAGAGAAGAAGGCTTCAGTCCATCAAATATCTCAGAGCTAAAGGAGGAATTACGTACTCCAGCGAAAGAAACTAAAGTAACTTTGGAAAAAAAGTGAAGAATTGACGGCGACTAACTAATGCAGAGTAGCGCCTGGCAAACGAAATGAAAGATGAAAACCATGATTAATGAGAAATACGTGACAGCCGCACAAGCCTAGTAACCGACCAAATTTAACTGGAAGAAAGAGTATCAGCGATTGAGGGATCAAACGAACCTGCCGGCAGCTATGTCCACAGCAGCTGTTGTCGGAAACGTGCCCGCAAGAAGCATGATTGCGTAAAAGACCAAATCTACGTCCCACAAGCTCGGTGCGAGGGGAAAATGGAACTGCTGGAAAACACTCTTCAGGACATCATCCAGGAGAACTTCCCCAACCTAGTAGGCACAACATTCAAACCAGGAATGAGAACGCCAACAAAGATACCCCGAGAAGAAGTAACCCAAGACATACCGCCGGGATTCACCAAAGCTGAAATGTGAAGGAAAAATCTTAAGGGCAGCTGTAGAGAGAAAGGTCGGGTTACCCACAAAGGAAGCCCATCAGACCTCCACAAGCAGATCTCTCGCAGAAACTCTCCAAGCCAGAAGAGAGTGGGGGCCAATATTCAACATTCTTAAAGAAAAGAATTTTAAACCCAGAATTTCATATCCAGCCAAACCAAGTTTCATAAGTGAAGGAGAAATAAAAATCCTTTACAGGAGAAGCAAATGCTTTAGATTTTGTCACCACTAGGCCTGCCTTACAAAGAGAATCCGAAGGAAGCACTCAACATGGAAAGGAACAACCGGTACCAGCCATTAAAAACATGCCGTAAAGAATTATCGAGGCTAGGGAAGAAACTTGCATCAACTAACGAGCAAAATAACCACAGTTAATATCATAATGGCAGGATCTACACATAACAATCTTAACCTTAAAATGTAAAATGGACTAAATGCTCCAATCGTTGACACAGACTGGCAAACTGATACAGTATCAAGACCCATCAGTCTGCTGTATTCCAGGGTAATCATCTCACACGCAGAGACATACATAGTATTATAAAGATTTACTACAAATGCAAAATGGAGAACAAAAGCGGGGCTGTAATCCTAGTCTCTGATAAAATGAGACTTTAAACCATCAAAGACTCCAAAAAGAGACAAAGAAGGCCATTACATAATGGTCAAGGATCAATTCAACAGGAAGAGCTAACTATCTCTAAATTAGAGCAGGGCACCAATACAGGAGAGACACCCAGATTCATAAAGCAAGTCCTAGAGACTTTACAAAGAGATTCTAGACTCATACAATAATAATGGGAGACTTCAACACCCACTGTCAACATTAGACAGATCACAAGACAGAAAGTTAACAAGGATATCCAGGAATTGAACTCATCTCTGCAGCAAGTAGACCCACAGACATCTTATACTTCTAATCATAAATCAACAGAATATACATTCTTCAGCACCACATCGTACTTACCCAAAAATTGACCATATAATTGGAAGTAAAAGCACTCCTCAGCAAAATGTACAAGAACAGAAATTATAACAAACTGTCTCTCAGACCACAGTGCAATCAAACTAGAACCTCAGGACAAGAACCAACCTGCAAACCGCTCAACTACATGGAAACTGAACAAACGTTCCTGAATGACTGCCACATAACGAAATGAAGGCAGAAATAAGATGTTCTTTGAAACCAATGAGAACAAAGACAAACATACCAGAATTCTGGGATTACAATACAGTGTGTAGAGGAAATTTATAGCACTAAATGCCCACAAGAGAAAGCAGGAGCATCAAAATTCGACACTCTAACATCGCAATTAAAAGAACTGAGAAGCAAGAGCAAAACACATTCCAGCAGGAAGGCAAGAAATAACTAAGATCAGAGCAGAACTGAAGGAGAGGAAACCCTCCAAAAATCACCAGTCCAGGAGTTGCTCTTTTGAAAAGATCAACAAAATTGACAGACCTCTAGTAAGATCATTAATAAAGAAGAAAAAGAGAGAAGAATCAAATCGACGAATTAAAAATGATGTAAAGGATATCACCACTCCTTACAGGAAATGCTACAAACTACCATCAGAGGAATACTATAAACACTCTACGCAAATAAACTGGAAAACCTAGAAGAAAGTCGGATAATTTCCTGACACTTACACTTTCCAAGACTGTCCAGGAAGAAGTTGAACTCCTGAATAGACCAATAGTAGTAGGCTCTGAAATTAGAGGCACAATCAATAGCCTACCAACCAAAAAAAAAAAAAAAAAAGTCCACAGGACCGTGATGGATTCACAGCTGAATTCTACCAGAGGTATATGAGGAGTTGGTACCATTCTTCTGAAAACTATTCCAATCAATAGAAAAAGAGGGAATCCTCCCTAACTCATTTCTAGAGCCAACATCATCCTGATACCAAAGCCTGGCAGAGACACAAGAAAAGAGAATTTTAGACCAATATCCCTGATGAACATCGATGCAAAAATCTCAATAAAATACTGGCAAACCGGATTCAACAACACATCAAAAGCTTTTATCCACCATGATCAAGTGGGCTTCATCCCTGATGCAAGGTTGGTCTAACATTCGCAAATCAATAAACATAATCCAGTATATAAACAGAACCAAAGACAAGAACCACATGATTATTCAATAGATGCAGAAAAGGCTTTGACAAAATTCAACAGCCCTTCATGCTAAAAACACTCAATAAATTCGGTATTGATGGAACGTACCAAAAATCATAAGAGCTATTTATGACAAACCCACAGCCAATATCATACTGAATGGGCAAAACTGAAAAATTCCTTTGAAAACTGGCACAAGATAGGATGCCCTCTCTCTCACCACTCCTATTCAAATATAGTGTTGGAAGTTCTGGCTAGGGCAATCAGGCAAGAGAAAGAAATCAGGGGTATTCAGTTAGAAAAGAATAAATTGTCCCTGTTTGCAGATGACATGATTGTATATTTAGAAAACCCCATTGTTCAGCCTCCAAAATCTCCTTAAGCTGAGGGCAACTTCAGCAAAGTCTCAGGATACAAAATTAATGTGCAAAAAATCACAAGCATTCTTATACACCAATAACAGACAAACAGAGAGCCAACCATGAATGAACTTCCATTCACAATTGCTTCAAAGAGAATAAAATACCTAGGAATCCAACTGCATAAGGGATGTAAAAGCACCTCTTCAAGGAGAACTACAAACCACTGCTCAGTGAAATCAAAGAGGATACAAACAAATGGAAGAACATACCATGCTCATGGATAGGAAGAATCAATATCGTGAAACACATACTGCCCAAGGTAATTTAGATTCCAATGCCATCCCCATCAAGCTACCAAATGAGTTTCTTTCACAGAATTGGAAAACTGCTTTAAAGTTCATATGAAACTCAAAAAGAGCTCCGTGACTTCCAAGACAATCCTAAGTCAAAAGAACAAAAGCTGGAGGCATCACGTACCTGACTTCAAACTATACTACAAGCGCTACAGTAACCAAAAACAGCATGGTACTGGTACCAAAACAGAGATATAGGTCTCACTGAACAGAACAGAGTCCTCAGGAAATAATACCACACATCTACAGCCATCCTGATCTTGACAAACCTGACAAAAACAAGAAATGGGGAAAGGATTCCCTATTTAATAAATGGTGCTGGGAAAATTGGCTAGCCATAAGTAGAAAGCCAAAACTGATCCTTTCCTACTCCTATACGAAAATTAATTCAAGATGGATTAGAGACTTAAATGTTAGGACCACCATAAAAAAAAAAAAAAAAAAAAAAAATCCTAGAGGAAAACCTAGGTAGTACCATTCAGGAATATAGCATGGCAAAGACTTCATGTCTAAAACACCAAAGCAACGGCAGCAAAAGTTATAATTGACAAATGGATCTCTATTAAACTAAAGGTTTCACAGCAAAAAGAAACTACCATCAGAGGAATAGGCAACTGCCAGAATGGGAGAAATTCTTGCAATCTACCCATCCATGTGCTGGCTATCCAGAACTACAAAGAACTCAAACAAATTTACAAGAAAAAAAAACAACAAACCCCATCAAAAAGGGCAGTTGACAGGAATGACATTTCTCAAAAGACATTCATACAGCCAACAGACATATGAAAAAATGTCTATCACTGGCCACTGAGAAAATGCAAATCAAACCACAATGATGTCATCTCACCGTAAAGAATAGCGACTATTAAAAAGCCAGGAACAAACAGGCGCTGGAGAGGATGTGGAGAAAGGAACGCTTTTGAGCACTGTTGGTGGATTGTAAACTAGTCCGTCCATTATGGAAAACAGTATGGCGATTCCTCAAAGACAACCTGTAGGAACTGATGCATCATATGATCCAGCCATCCCATTACTGGGGATATGTCCAAAGGATCTCATAATTCATGGCGTAAAGACACATGCACACGTATGTTGTTGCAGCACTATTCAATAATAATAGCAAGACTTGAATCCCAACCTTAAAATGTCCATCAGTGACAGATTGATTAAGAAAATGTGGCACATATACACCATGGAATACTATGCAGCCATAAAAAGGATGAGTTTGCGTCCCTTTGTAGGGACATGGATGCAGCTGGAAACCATCATTCTAGCAACCATCACAAGAACAACAGAAAACCAAAACAATCGCATGTTCTCACTCATAGGTGGAACTGGAACAATGAGATCACTTGACTCCAGGAACATCACACACCGGGCCTATCATGGGGGAGGGGGGAGGGATTGCATTGGGAGTTATACCTGATGTAAATGATGAGTTGATAAAGGTGCAGACCAACATGGCAATAAGTATACATATGTAACAAACCTGCACGTTATGCACATGTACCCTACAACTTAAAGTATAATAATAATAAATAAATTTAAAAAAAAAAAAGAAAATCAGTATACTGAAAGATCTGCACTTCCATGTTTATTGGCAACACTATTCACATGAGCCAAAATATGGAATCAACCTAAGTGCCCATCGATGAATGAATGGATAAAGAAAATTTGGTATATATACACAATGTGATATTGTTCAGCCACAACAATGAAGCTCCGCCATTTACAGCAACATGATGGATTTGGACGTCAGTATATTAAAGAGAAAGAAGCTGCCACAGAAAGACAAATATTGTGGTTCTCACTGACCTGTCGGAGGTAAAAATCAATCTCATGAAAATAGGAGTAGGATTATGGTTAACAGAGGACATGAAGGGTATGGAAGGACTGTGAAAGAAGATAAATTGATTAATGTGTACAAATATATAGTTGACAGAAGAAATAAGACCTAGTGTGAGACAGATCAGTAGGGTGAGTAAAGCTTACAATATTCTATTGTGCTTTTCAAAATAAGTTAGAATAATTAGAATGGTTCTACATAAATAGTTGACATATAATTAAAGTGATGATCCCAAGCACACTGATACTAGATCTTTATGCAGAATGAATCTATTATCTCATGTAACTGAAATAATAAATATCTATTATGCATCAATAAAATACTTTTTTTTTTTTTTAAAAAAAAAAAAAAAAAAGAAAACCTACCTTTTTGAGGTTTGATGTAAAAGGAAGGAGCATTCTCTAGTAAAGACATTATATTACATATGAAACATACAAAGCTTGCAATGTGATTATACTTCAATTTCTTATCATGGACAGGATAAGCAGCAGTAATGCAGAGGCCTATAATTGAATAGCAGTTAGGTATTAATGATCTCTTACTGTTTACAAACCAATGAATTACTAACTCATCCATGACTTACATTATAGCCATTTAATAGCATGCATATTTGGAAATACCCTTCACTTTGTAAGCAGAAGCTGTAGGTATTGGGTTTTTTTTGGTTTTTGAGGCAAGTTTACATTGCATCATAACCCAATGTTTGTACCTTCTTCCCTAGATACTAAACTTTTCTCCCTGCCTTCACACATACTACTTTTCATTGTACATTTCGAAGTATGTTCTTCCTCTGTTTGTCATTTTCAACTTCGGCCCTTACTAATTGTACTCCCTTTATACGAGGTTGAGGTAATTTCCCTTCTTTCTTTCATGCCACTTTCTCATACTTTTCTCCTCCTTTCCAACCTTTCCTGATTGGTGACTATTTTCCTTGATTCAGATCTCTCAAATAAGTAGCCTGCTTTGTGTCCCATTTCCTAGTGCTGCATTTTCTTCATTAAGTTTCCTTTTAGCACCCTGGTGTAAATTGTGAAATTAAGTCTGCCTTTTGAGGGTCCCCAACCACCATTTTACTGCCAGATACCCTCTCCCAGTACTAGTTCTAGTCTTACTGTTGTCCCTGAATGCCTAAGTCCTCCCACCCAATAACTGACCCCATGCCCCAGAACTCTCAATGTCTAGTACCAAAATATTTGTTTTGTACCCAATTCCTAAAGGAATCTACTTGCTACTACATGATACCTGCCTTGAGCCCTGCCTTGTATTCTTGGCTCTTAGGTTATTTGCTCATGTGCTGCTGTTAAGCTAGATCTTGCCGATTCTGTATTTCTAAAATGGTTTCTTGAATATATGTGCAGATCCTTACTTTTATGCAACACAGGTCATCTTCTAGAACTGACCCATTACTCCAGTCTGTCAAAATCTAAGGCAATACTTTCCAGAGAAAACCCATCCTGCTAATATTTGAGTGGGTTGAGAGATTCCTCTTCACATATTTTAATCCAATTTAATGCATTTCTATTATTTTCATGTACAGCAATTGTATCTTAAATAAGTGTTTACAGGGCATTATGGACTAAATTGTGTTTCCCAAAAATTAACACGTTGAAACCTTAACCCCCAATGTGAATGTATTTGGAAACAGAGTCTTTAAAGAGATAACTAAGGTTAAGCTGAATCATAAGAATGGTGGCTCTAGGCCAAAATGACTGTTGTCCTTATTAAGAGGAAGAGACACGAGACGTCTCTCTTTCTCTCCCAGCATGTACACACAGAGGAAAAGCCATGTGAGGATACAGCAAGAAGGCAGCCATCTGCAAGCAAAGGAGAAAGGCCTCAATAAAAATTAAACCTGCCCAACACCTTGACTTTGGACTTCCAGCCTCCAGAACTGTGAGAAAATTAATTTCTATTTTGTTTATGACACCCAATCTGTGGTGCTTTGTTAAGGCAGCCTTAGCAGACTAATGTGCCTGGCTTTATAGATCTACTATTGCTCCAGTTTGCTATTTAGTTACTAAACATGAATATAAACACACTAACTGTTGGATGACAGGGATCATAAATTCAATTTCTGAGAGATTTAATGTTATACCCATCAAAATCCAAATGGCATTTTTACAGAGATAAAAAAAATTCTAAAATTCATGTGGAATCACAAAAGTCAACTGTTTAGCCAAAGCAGTCTTGAGAAAAAAGGAACAAAGCTGATGGCCTCACATTTCCTGATTTCAAAATATATTACAAAACTATAATAATTAAAACAGGATGGCACTGGAATAAAGACAGAGATATAGACAAATACAACAGAATAGAGAGCTCAGAATTAAACCCATGCATATATGATTAGATGATCTTCAATAAGAGTTTTAAGAATACACAATAAGGAAAAGATAGTCTCTTCAACAAATAATGTTGAGAAAACTGAATAACCACATGCAAAAGAATGAAATTGGATCCTTATCTTACATCATACACAAAAATCAAATCAAAATGGATTAAAGACTGAAACAGAAGATTTAAAGCGGTAAAACTCGTAGAGGAAAACATAAAGGAAAAGCTTCATGGAATTGATCTTGGCAATGATCTTCTGGAAATAACACTAAAAGCACAGGCAACAAAAGCAAAAACAGACAAGCAGAACTACATCAAACTAAAAAGCTTTGCCACAGCAAAAGAAACAATCAACAGAGTGAAAAGTTAACCTATAGAAAGGGAAAAAATATAAAAAGGTGTTCAACATCACTAATCATCAGGGAAATGCAAATCAAAACCACAATTAGATATCACCTCACACCTGTTAGGATGGCTATTAATTTTTATAAAAGATAATAAGCATTAGCAAGGATGTGAAGAAACTGTAATCCTTATACACTACGATGGATATGTAAAATCGTACATTTATTGTGGAAAACAGTATGGAGGTTCCTCAAAAAATTAAAAATAGTACTATCACATGATTCAATAATCACTTTTGTGTATATATTCAAAAAATTACAATCAGCATCTTGAAAATATATCTGCGCTCCCAGGTGCATAGCAGTACTATTCACAACAGCCAAAACACGAAGACAACTCAAATATTCTTTAATGTATAAATGGATAAAGAAAATGTGGTATACACATACAACAGAAGAGTATTCAGCCTTAGAGAAGAAGCAAATTCAGCTGTTTGTTACAACACAGATGAACCTAGAAGACATTATGCTAAGTAAAACAAACCAATCATAGGAAAACTCCTGCATAATTTCACTTATATGAAGTACCTAAAATAAAAAAGTTCGCAGAAGCAGAGAGTAGAATGGTGGTTGCCAAGGTTTGAGGTAAGTGGGAAATGGGGAATTGTTCCAAAGCCATCAAGTTTCACTTATGCATGTTGAATATATTCTAGCAACCTGTTGTACCACATAGTGCCTATAGTAAACAATAATGCATTATATACTTAAAAATGTAAGATGGTAAATATCATGTGAAGTGTTCTAAACACACATGCACAACAAAGGGGCAGGGAAAATTTTTTTTTTTTTTTTTTTTAGATGGAGTCTCGTTCTGTCACCCAGGCTGGAGTGCAATGGCGCAATCTTGGCTCACTGCGACCTCCTCCTCCCAGGCTCGAGCAATTCTCCTGCCTCAGCCTCTTGAGTAGCTGGAACTACAGGCATGCACCACCCCACTCGGCTATTTTTTTTTTTTTTTTTTTTTTGTATTTTAGTAGAGATGGGGTTTCTCCATGTATGTCAGGCTGGTCTCGAACTCCTGACCTCAAATGATCCTGTCCGCCTCGGCCTCCCAAAGTGCTGGAATTACAGGTGTGAGCCACCGCTCCTGGCCAGGAGAAAACTTTTGGAGGTGATGGATAAATATATTACCTTGCTTGTAGTGATGTTTTCATGGGTGCATGTGTTCAAATCCATCAAACTGTACATATTAGATATGTGCAGTTTTTGTATAACAATTATACTTCAGTAAAGCTGTTTATATACGTATATGCATATATACAAATTTAAAAGCTTTTATACATCAAAGGAAACAATGAACAGAGTGAAAAGACAACCTACGTAATGGGAGAAAATATTTTAAACGTACGTATACACCGCTTTATTACGTTATATATAATATAATGTTGTATTAAATAATTATTTCCATAATTCATGTTTCAACTTATCAATCATTATTATTTAGAAGCATTGTTCATACAAAGAAGGGAACAGAGACACTGGGGTCTACTTGAGGGTGGAGGGTGGGAGGAGGGAGAGGAGCAGAAAAGATAACTATTGGATACTGGGCTTAATACCTAGGTGATGAAATAATCTGTACAACAAACCCCTGTGACACGTTTACCTACATAACAAACTTTCACATGTACCCCTGAAGCTAAAATAAAAGTTTTTAAAAAGGGGTTTGGTCACAATCTTTTTGCACTAAACCAACATAATAAAAAAAAAATTCCATGGAAAGTTCCCTAGAGACCATAAACCCTCTTCTGGGAAATTGATACCAGGTGAATCTATTTCCTATGAAGTGTTCGCACTTAAAGGTAATACATAAATACAGACCTAATATTCTAAATGCATCCATTCACGTTCTGAGTTTGTATACATGGTTCATTAGAAAACTAACATTTAGTAGTCATAGTACCAATTATTGCTAAAATTATGTATTAAAAGAAAAGCTATAAAAATGGGTCAGACATCTTCTATCTATTGTGTATTTGGTGGACATTCAAACTATTTCCTAGGCTTTATCAGGATATCAAAGAAGAAATGAGAGAAGACAAACCCTGTATGTATTTCTTTGAATATTCTCCTATCACATTTCAACCCAAGGATAAGGATTCAGGATTGGTGGAGCTGTGGAAGTAGTCCCTTTAAGCATAAACATTGATTATTATTAATAAAATTTGATTTTAAGCTACATATTGTAGAATACAAACAATATAAAAATCAATTGTCCTTATTAAAATCTCAACTTATATAATGTGCAGCTGTCAATGAGAAATCACAAAAAGAAAAAAAGAAAGTGGGGTTTGAGAACTTCAAAATTTCACAAACTGCTATTTGTAATCCATAGAATTGTGCTTTATGGTTCTGTAAAATTCATGTAATTATACACGAGTTTTACCAACAACCATTGCACTTTAATATGCAGAATAACCAGAAAGCATTATACCATACAATAAATGTGATAGTGCTGATAACAGTTACTTAAAAGTCAGTCAATACAGTAGAATTTCACTGATTGTCAGTAATGAGAAGACCTGCTTCTGATGACCAATTTTAGATAAAAATTTTACAACTATTGAGAAGAAATTAATAGATAATTTAATAGCTATTTTTGAGGAGACTATTTAAATAATAATCACTAAGGATAATACAAAACATGTATAACATGGAAAATATTTATTAATAAGCCTTTTAAATAAAATTATCAAAGAAAACTTAAGTAACTTTTCAAATTTAAATAAGATTGAGGTACAATAAATTCACATAACCCTCTTGATTTCTTTGCTTTACACGCTAACATAGCCGTAATATACAGTATGATGTTCAGGCCTATTCCTTATACTAACTATGAGACCTTGGGCAATCACTAGCCTTCTCTCTTGCATTTTGCTCATCTGTAAAATGAGGGAATTGGACTAAAGCAAATAGATAGAATGAGTGATAGAGTAAGTGCAAGGCAGGAGAGGAGACATTTAAGCAACCCTACCCGTAAGCCCAACATGTAATACAGCTGCTCCACTTGAAGCCCTATTATAACCATCAGACCCCATTCTGTAGATATGTAACCTCAAAGTTTTTATTACATTTGTTATCCGTATTCACTCTCCTTACAATTTCTAATCACTTGGTTTCTTATGCTTCCTACATGATATTTCTGTCATCCTCTACCTGATTTCTTCTATAATGTTATTAATGATAAAATCTTTGTTTCTTTTTCTTAAGTACTACTGTTTCTTTTTTGTCAGTTATACGTGTACCGATTATCTCAATATTTCTATTTTTATAGTTTTAATTCTTTCTCTGTCCCTCTCAAATCCAGACCCATATTTCTCTGCCAGATTTGATTATTGACTTAATTAACATTGTATGCATTTTATATGTGTATTACTATGTTCCCTGAAATTCTAGTATACTATTCAAATAAATGAACGTTTCATTTTCTACTTATCACTGTCTGAAGTTACCATTGCAAACATTTAGATAAGTGACATTTTCTATAGTTTTATTATTAGTAATAAATTTAGAGCATGCTCATTACTTCCCTAACAGGTCATTGTTTTATTAAATGAATAGATGTCCTGATGCATAATCGTTTTCCTATTAGGTTAAGAATAGAAAAGTAGAATGGAGCACAGCGATTTGCAAGTCAACCTATTTTTCTTCAAATAGGATGTTTATAACAGATGACACAGCATTTTACTTGCTATATTTATTTCATTTTTACCTTTTTATGTACTTTCTGTTCCTTTCTATGCTTCTTTTAATATGCATTATTGAAAGGTAAACTTTTGTATTTCAATGCCATATTGAAAAAAAAAAATGAGTCCCTATATAGTTATTACACTCCTGTTTCTTTGCTTCTTCTTTTTTTTCTTTTTTTAATTTTGAGATGGAGTCTCACTCTGTCACCCAGGCTGGAGGCAGTGGCACTATCTCAGCTTCCTGTAACCTCCGCCTTCCAGGTTCAAGTGATTCTCCTGCCTCAGCCTCCCGAGTAGTTGGGGTTATAGGTGCATGTCACCATGCCTATCTAATATTTGTATTTTTAAAGGCAGGTTTCGCTACATTGGCCAGTCTGATCTCGAACTCCTGGCCTTGAGTGATCCACCTGCCTCAGCTTCCCAAAGTGCTGGGATTACAGGCATGAGCCACGGTGCCCAGCCTCCTGTTTCTTTTCAATGTTTACAACTCTTGCTATATAATTGTGGGGTCTTCCTCTTTATTCAACAATACACATTTTTCCCAAATACCTCCTAAAAAGTCTCTGGGGCAGAATTTATTGAATTCAGCATTCAATTAGTAACTCTCATCACAAATACAAACTATCAAACAGGTATCCAGAAAAACATTTATCTCTCAAATATGAAACGTTTATTTATACGGATATTTCCTAAAAAACATATCTCCATGCTATACTATGCAGCCATAAAAAAGGATGAGTTCATGTCTTTTGCAGGGACATGAATGAAGCCGGAAACCATCATTCTAAGCAAAGTATCACAAGGACAGAAAATCAAACACCACATGTTCTCCCTCACAAGTGGGAGCTGAACAATGAGAACACATGGACACAGGGAGGGGAATATCACACACCCAGGCCTGTCAGGGGGTGGGGACTGGGGGAGGGATAGCATTAGGAGAAATACCTAATGTAATTGATGAGTTGATGGGTGCAGCAAACCAATATGGCACATGTATACCTATGTAACAAACCTGCACGTTGTGCACAGTACCCTAGAACTTAAAGTATAATTTTTAAAAAAGTATCTCCATGCTAATATTTGGCAGTCACAATCTGTCCATACATAATTAAATGTTGTATCAAATTTGAGATCAATGATATATTTAAAGGTGGTTGCCATCATGCACAAAAAATCATCTTATTACTGGACTAGTTATTAATATATTTAATTTAGAGTTTGATAGGTATATATAGATTTGCTCGTTTGGGAATGTAGGAAATACTCACTGGATATAGTGAAAGATTTTTATGTATAGAATGTAGATCCATATAGTCATATCTGAGAACCACTAACAAAGTTGCTAAGGATTGCTTTAATAATCAACTGTAGCTCATTTACAATTGTCATAATAAAAGGTTTTGAGTCTATCTAACATAGGTCAACCTTCTTTTTTTGCAGAAATTTGGGTAATGCTCTATCCTCGCCCTTATCTTGTTACTGCAAACAGCAGAATTTCCCTCACCTCTATCAGGAAGACAAGACCCTAGCATTTGAGCTTGTACTCTAACCAATCTCTTTTCAGGCCAGTCAGTTAATTAGCAAAAGACGGGTGCTCAGAATTGAAGTGGCACAAACTCAAATACATGTAACTTCAATCAGAGGAAACTAGGTAACTGGTAGACAGGGGTCAATGGAAGGAAAGGTTTCCTTTTTATGTCATGCCCCTTTGTAATGTTTCTTAACACGTGCATACATTACCTATTCAAAAAGAACCTCAATTTTATAGTCTATGTATATTATGCAGTATAAGATAGTAAACTCATTGCTTATATATGATGAGCTACAGTTGAAACACTGGAAAATGAACTATCTCTTGCGTAGCTTTTTAAAAATTATTGCCCATTCAATCTTACTATCTTTGTTTCACTTAGCAAACTCTTCCCAAGGAGGATACCAAAGAAACTTCAGCCATTCTAGGTAATATACTAAGAATTCTTACATGGTCAAAAATTCCTGAGATTCAACTCTACTTTTTCCTTAGGTCCAAATATTCTGTAGATGTTCATCAAAGTTGTCAACTATATGCCTTCCAAATAGGTAACTTATTTCCAAAAAAGTGCGGAGACAGAGAGGGAAGAAAAGAAATGTCTCCAATTACAAAAAAATTAGTTAATATGATTATAGGTACACTGGGAAGGACTGTAAGCAAGATAAGAATAAGACAGAGAAAGGGGAGAGAGAAAGGAAACTATCTCGCCCTCTGTACCTTATACCAATCCTGACATCACAAATGCTTCCTCCATTATTTAATATCAACCTTGTTTTTTTATAATACTAATGGCTTGAATAAAATATACTCCATATTTGATACAATAGGTTTAGGTTTTTCTCCCTTTATCTTGTACATGATACAAGTTCCAAATGACCATGTATTTTCTTTTACTTTAAACAACTAAACAGATGCATGAACATTCAGCTCAACCACCAGGTTTTTCATTGTGAACCCAAATGGTTACAGCTATAAAAGATACTAAATTTTCTTTATTTTGAATCTTACACAGACAATAAAAGGGTGTCTAGAACTAACACAAAAAAATTGTCTGGATACGCTATACCTGTGATATCATTGTTCATCTAGGAAAACAAAGACAGCTACTCTTAAATGGTGATATAGTGATAGAACACTGTTTAAGCAGTATTTTAATTCTAGCAATATTTAAGTGTAATCTGCATGCACTATAGAGATCTCTGACACACCCACACTTAATTGGATAGAAGCCAAGTGAAGCAACTTGATGTATCAGTTTCATTCTTCTTCTACCATATCCAACTGAAAATATTTGTGAGTCACATGGGTGACAACTGAAGATGTGCAAATTAAAACTCTGAAGGTCAGATAAAGTTTCATAGACAGAAGATAACCAATCAAATGAAAAGACTGAATACTTGGCTCAAGTGTTCAAATTTGATACTAATGGCAACTAAAGAGTCTCTTAAGGATTTACTAAAGATTCTTAAGGAGAATAACATCATACCATACAACTTTAAAAAGAAAATGAATGTCCTAGAAGCAATGTGAAGGATAAACCAGAAGAAGAAACTGAAACACTTAGAAAGCTGTTAAAGAATTATAGTTGTGGTATGTTTGAGTTGACAAGAAATAGAAAATAAGGAAGGGGAATAAAAAGAGGAAAATTTGGAAAAAAATGTTGAAAAGGAAAGTTTGGGTTACATTGGGTAAATAATTGAAAATGGGGTCAAAAGTCAGAAAGTATGAATGACAACCCTGAGATTCTTAAACTGGAAACATAGAGATGCCATACACAATTCTTAAGAATATATATACTTATTATATGAGCAGTTAATATTAATATGAACAATTATGAAGGCTGATTTAGAGAGTGGAATTCTGAGTTCAGTTTGGGATACATGAAGTAGACAATACTGAAGACAGCTGGAATTTTAAGACAGGAAAGAAAAGAAGCTATTGTTTCTGAAGTTTGTGGATCATTTCTGACGAGGTGGTAGTTTAAGTCATGAACTCTTTATGGCAGTGAAGAAGTAGAAGAACAGAGAGCCAAGAACAGAATTTTATTATTCCTTAGACATGAGAGTAAATTGGGCCCAACAAATTAAAATAAATCAAAGAGGAAAAAATATTATTTTGTCACAGAAGGCAAGGAAGGAAAGAATGTCAGTCTTTTCAAAGGCTGCAGAAAGGTCAAGGAAAACGAGATTTAAAAATAGATAATTTAAGTTTGCCAGCTTTTCACTAATATCTAAATTTTATGATGTTATAATGAAAAATAATCCATCCTAAAGGACAAGGACTGCCACCACTGACTATATTTAGAAAGATGAACGAAATAATTAGAAAATAATTCCAAAAACGGATGACTCAAAATTGTTATGAGCAGAAGCAGTATTACTGGGAAATATTTGTATCTAAATAACGAGTTTGGATAAATAAATTCTGATATGTTCATTAAATATCACATTGTCTACACAATTCACAGGCGAGGGCCTACGCTACCTTTATTCCTTTGTCTAGCCTTGGCCCCTTGATTATGCTCATTCCCTTCCTAGGTCAACTTTTTAAAAGTATTTAATTTTAATTCCTCAGTCTCATCACAGTAAAGGGAATTTATGCTGTTTATTTATATTTTCACTGGAGACTAATAAATACTAACAAAATACTGTTAGGAGAGTTTAAATACTGCTATTTTCTTTGGAGACTAATAGAATGCTAATAGAATACTGCACTGAAGAGTTTAAAGAGTGTATGTAGAGGCAGATAAATAAAATTTATTCTATGGTGGAAGTAAGTCACATGCTTCAAGGAAGGCACTGACTTTTGTGCCTCCTGGGTAAAAGTTGCAGTAAAAAAGAAACTGTAATTTTAACCATTTGATCCTTTAACAAATTTGCTTGAGCTTCAGAGCATTTAGAACACATTGTCTTAAAACACACACTTGATATTTGTTTAGTGGAACTTAACCGATTCAAAATTAGCAAGATGAGAAGTGAATCTCCTAGTTAATGAGATAATATAAAAATTTACATGTAGTTTATAGTGGTAATTCCACAATAGAAAAATGAAAGAAGGAAAAACAATGTCTCCCCAATAAAAATATAAAACCACAATACAGACAAAAAGGCAGGCAAAATCTTCTGTAATTATTATTTTATCTCTACTAAACTTCAATTTTAAAGATATTCCAATCAGCCTGGCTTGATAAATAAAAAAAAAAAATGGCATAGTTTCATGAACACATATATTAGGTACATGTTATAATACAATTTAGAGTGCTTGTTATGTCATACATTCATTCTAAAGTAGTCACATTTGTTATGATTCATAAAAATGTCTCAGTCCAAAACATTCAGAATGCTAGTTAATAAAATAACACTATACGTAAAATATTTAATTAGTTTTTACATGCATACAAATCCAGACAAAGCAATCTCATGTCTATTTATATACACAAAGATTTTCAACATTCTGGGCTGTATAATAATTTTGCAGAAAACACTGCAATCCTCACAAAAACTGCAGTGCCACTGCCTGTTAGCTCTTCAAAAATTAGAGCAAAATAAAGAAATGCAGTAAAATACAAAGATTGCAAAAGATAATTAGTTGACTACCTCCCAATTGACTGGATTCTTGACTCCCCAAACGAACAACAGTAGTTTATACACATAAATACCATTCAATGCAATTCAGGTCTTCTCTAGGAACATTTGAAGTCCAGATGTTTTTTTTCTTTTGTGACTTTTTAAATAGCTAGTAAACAATAAACCATCTATAAAAGGAACTGGTTCAACGTTTTGTACAAACAACTCTAACAGAGTGCACATACAGAAATTACTATGTTTGTCACAAAAGTCTGAATCACTTCTCTAAACTGCTAGTTGATATAAAATAAAATAGACAAGTAATGCTTTGGAACTCACACTTGAATTTATACTTTAGATGAAAGCCTCAAAGTACCAAATTTAAATTTAAAAGAAAATACATAGGATTGCCAGATCAACCATATTTTGCCAAGATAAAAGGTATACAAATAGCACTACAAATATCCAAAATTTGTCATTTGTCAAATTCCTGAACTTGAAGGAGAGTTAAAACTATGAATACAAATGATTGCTCTTCTTTTGACCTTCCTTTCTTTAATTTAGATTTTCTGTATCATTTGTAAGAATGAGAAACTGCTCGTCACCAACAGAACTATATCAGAGTCATATTCTCCCTTCTGACTCCCAATTCACAGTACACAAATTAGCTATTATTTAATGAGCCAGCTATGCTTGACATCCCAAGGTTTCCTCCAATTCTGCTTCAACGGTTTACATTAATGACAGAAGCATACAAATAGATACCAATATCTAGTCACAGAAATAAGTCTTGCTTAAAAGGAAAACATATAAATATACTTAAGAGTAGAAATCAGCAGTAATTTTTAAGCAAAAACCCAGAGTGGCAAACTTTTTGTGTCACCAAGAACGTAGCTTCCACTCCAACAATGTGTCTCAAATGACTTCATTGTATTCTAAGTACAGATAAAATAGTTTCTGTTTGATTATTTCTTTTAAAAGCTCCTTTTCTGTGGCTCATCAGAAAAGAAAAGCCCCAAGGTCACCTGTCAATAACAGAACAAACCCTCAGTAAATCACAGTGCTTCACAAATAAATTCCTCATCAGTAATTAAAACCAGGCCTCTCTGGCCCTGTGTTATCAGCTCATCAAATTCATTGCTCATCTAGAATAACAGATCCACATCTGCAGTCATTACAGCGCGCCAGATAAATCAATCCTCTCAATGATGCTTTGAACCATCTCTGCTCCCTTTTAACCAGCCCAATATTTATTTCCCCCTGACACTTCTGACATTCTATTTACTGTAGGCAAATGGAACTCATACGGCACCTTGTAATGGCTTTACCAAATCCCATTGTGGGGCATATCTCAGAAGACTGATGGTTGTCATAAACAAGGTTTTATGGTGTAAGTGTGGGCTTCCAACTTTTTTTCTCCTAGAATTTGACTTCTTCACTGAAGGTTTATTACACTGGATTGCAGGTGGAAGACTAGTAGCCATTGAGAGTTTTCTTCACTAAAAATCAGCAAAAAACTTTTGAGCTGATGTCAGTGTTTCTTGTCTTTCTTTTATTTTCTTTTAATTCACTATCAAAGAAATGTTAAACATAAGTTTGCAGAACCAAAGTCCATAGACTAACAACAATGAAGTTACTACTAATTAATTCCTTTGCTTTTTGAGATTTTTTAAAAATTAAACTCTCACAAGGTTAAATGAGGGAGGTTTTTAAATTAGTATTCTTAAAAGAATATAATCACACTCAGAAAAATTATACACATCCTAAATGCAAAAGTACATGCATTTTAATACAAAATCGCTTTTGTGATCATGATATAATATCTAATTCCAAAAAACAGAGATAGTAATCATGCTTTTGAACAAAGTGGGCATTTTTAATGGTAACAAAGGAACCAATACTGTGAAGAAAAATAAAACTAGAAAATTTAACAGTTGTGTTATGCCGGTCAGTCAAATTTTGGGTGCCTATGCACAAACCATTCTTCACAGCACTGCACTACCTATCATGGCAGCAATTATGCAAGGCTCAAAAGGGACTCACATCAAATTATCATCGCAGTGTTAGTGGAGCTCACTCTTGGCATATATTAAACTTATTTCGTTACACCATGGTAATATTTGAAAGAAGCACAGTCACCTTCTTTTCTAATCATTGTTTTCCTCATAAGCACAAAGCTAAAGCCCATAGTAGGTGGTGAATGCTGAGAACATCTTCTAAACATTGATTCAAAATGACAGGATATAGTCTTTTCCTTGATGAAATTTCTATATTTATCACTCTATTGTTCCTGTGTACTGATATTATTGCTCTCAAAGGCCAAAGTTTGAATATATTGGATTTTGAAATAATAGCCTAAAACATGGAGTTGCTGGGCCATGATATACAAATGGTAGGAGGCCAGCTCCTCCCTCCAAGCCTCCTTCCACTCATGTGAAGGAGGAAAAGAAAAACACAGATTCTCAGTTGAAACTTTTAGGGAGCCTGTGTTATCTGCACTGGGATGGAAATTACGCGTTGAGTTTTCGAAGGACTCTGAGGAGTACAAACAATGAGGATATCCTGAGCAAGATAAATCAGCCTACTACAAAGGTACAGTAAATCACATAAAGCCCCTTGTTTGAAAAATAAAAAGTATCATTTCTGGCCTCACTTAACACTACACATAACAATAACTTCAAAGTAAAATTTGATTCAAATTCATTCATAAAATTTGAATCAAAGTTTGATTCATTGCTCTAATTTAAGGAAATGCAATTCAAGCAGACAACAAACTTGGTTTAAGAGTTTGTTTGTGTTTACGGTGGGTTAGATAGAATCACCAAGCTCATCATTTCCCTTTAACATACGATGGAAGATGTTATTTACTCAAGGGTTGTTAGGAGACCTTGCATCCCCGACACTCTTCACCAGTCTTGATTGTCTAATGAGGCTAATCAAAAGAAACAAACTTCCTTGCCTTTACAAACCAGTGTCACATCCATAACTGGAAGAGAGAAACCACAGAAACAGAACTAATGAGGTCTTAGAGATCACAGGTGAGAAAACTGTGATGCAAAGGAGCATAGCTGATGTGCCCAAGGTCTCACAGTTAGATAATGGATGAATGATGGAAACTAAGAGTGAGTGCCTTAAAGCTGCATGCCTATGAAATAGCAGACATGATCATGAATAGCAGGCATGATCAACTGACATGCTTTGTTTGGTCTTATCAACATCCTGCGTTCCTGCACTGTACCTAAAGCAATAGCAGAAGGACTCAGATGAAGAAACTTGAGATCTACACTTTTGAGCCCCCTAAAAGCAGGAACAGGAACAATACACTTTTTGAACTTCCAGGACAAAATGCAATTGCTGGCATGTAGGTGTCCAATAAATGCTTGCTCAATTAATAAAATAAATAATTTTTCAACTTAAGTCAAAGGGTGTGCAAGATGCTTCCTTCAAGTCCATGAGTTCCTCTGAGTCCATGAGAAATATAAGGGAAAGATACATGCAAAGTTCTTGAACTACATAGTAGAAAAAAGGAGACTATACCTTCTCAATTTATTTATACATACTGTGCTAAAACTGGTCACAAAAATGGCAGTCAGAATAATAGTGCTAATATTTTTTATGGTCCTTTATATTTGGGAATCTTGAAAAAGGAAAGTTAAGCTTCATAACATCCTGTATAACACAGTAAAACATTATTACCATATTTTACAGAAGGTAAATTCAAGAACAAAAGGTGTGAAGTTAGATGTTCACAGTTAAATAGGAAGTTTATGACAAAATTGACAATGTAATCCATGAACCCTGATCTTCAATTCTTAACACAACCAATTTTACAGTTATAATGGCCATGTGATGATAATAAAAGCTACATTTTTATGTTTTTCCTAGTAAGATTTCAAAGTCCTCTAAAACACACTGCCTGCCCAGGAGTTAAATTTCAAAAAAAAAATTATTATTGCTTGTGATCAGGAAACATTTATGATATATTCATACCTTACATTAGAAACTGTAGTATTTTCTGATTGTAATTATATTAATATTGAGTAACAAAATATCACTACCACACTTAAAAAGTACTATGGAGGGCAGACTGAAATGCTTAACCTGCTGGGATGTGTTGCATTTCTGCTTTTATTTTCTTTAACCTAAAGCAAATATACTGTTACAGGGCCTTTATGAAGTGATAGAAATGAAAAATATTAAAAACTAAAATAGAATAAAATAAAGCTGAAATAAGTATTATAATATAGAAAATGGTTAAATCCAAACTTTTACCTCAAAGCTACTTATTTTGTAACATGAATAAGTATTTTTCTTCCTTTTTAGGATTTGTAAGCAGATCATTACAAGCACGATTCTCAATTATAAATGTTTTATGTCAAAACTTTAGCCCCAATACCCATTAACTGTCTTTTCACATTAGCAAAACCAAATTATACTCTTTCTCAGTCTGTTTACAGATGCACAAAAATAGTTTTATTTTAAAATACACAAGTTTGTTGTTGACAGTTTCTAGATTCATTACTGTCTTCTGTCAGAATCGCAATGGGTAACAAAACCCTAAAAATCTGTTTTTTATTTTTATTTTTTATTTTATAGTAGGTTGTATATATTTATGGGGTACACAACATATTTTGATACGGGCACACAATGTGTAATAATCACACCAAGACAAATGAGGCTAAAAATCTATTTTTAGTGCACATATATTTTAGTATACACCCAGTCAATTCTGCAGTCACAAGAGATTTATTAACAAAAAATTGACAACTGTGGATGCAATACATCCACTAAAATGATCCTGCACCAGTGTCAAAGCAATATGATGCATAGATTTGCACAGAAACTGATTGGATTGTAGAGTTCATGAAACCAGATTACAACGGATTTGTGTTCTGAGACATACGAGAACATCACCCAATCTATATCTCCCTTTCTTGGCAACAGAGATGGAAGTGTGGCCTGAAACACAAAATAATGGACCCAGAACAGGGAACTTGTATCTGTGCCTGACTAATCTTCATAAGTCATTTTATTTTGCATATCTGTTCAGGGGATTCTTCATGATTGAAACAGGGTTTCTAACAGTGACTCTCCCATCCAAAACCATGGAACTTTTGGGTGAAACTTGAAAATGTATACTATTTAACAAGCTCCCTCCAGTCTATAATGTTCTCCTAAGTTTGAGATTCACTGCTTTATAATGTTAAGAAATAACATTATCAATTTAAAAATGTATTACAAAAAATGATTTAAGGTGCTTACCCAATAATGCAACTTACTTTCCCTCCAAAATTATGGGAACAAAAATCCCATGTTATGAAAGTGCATTAGCCTCTTCAGGCTCCCGACATCAATTTCATGTGTGGGCAACCCTCTAGGTTTGGAAACTATGGTGGGGTAGAATCCAAAGATGGGCTTCCAGATTGTAAAACTCTGAAGAAAATAAGACAGTTTACACTCAATGAAGCAAACAGAAGGCTATTATTTTTCCCATTTACAGATGAAGAAAGAGATTTAGCAAGGCTAAATGACTTTGCCATAGCTACATATTTGTAAATTTGGGAGCCATGACTTGAACTAGGGTCTTCTGACTCTAGTCTGGCTTCTGGTATCTTTCTACTGTATCATGATGCTTTCCTTGTAAGTCAAATGAATACATTTGTATTTTATTCTATCAGCAGATAAGTGTACAAATCATTGTACATTTTACAAATGCAGTATGTACTTTATCAACAGTGTTCATTTAGACAGGCGATGCAAGGGCGCAAGGTCCTAAACAGACTCAGACACAACCATCATCAAGTATCAAAGATTTTCAGGGAAGCACATTCTTCACCATGTGCCAACAGAACACTAACTAGGAGAGGATTTGAAAAACAAGTAAGCTTAGTTTCTTTTTTTTTTTCCCCCCTTTTGGACCATGCCCCAGTGAAAATGACCTAAAAACAGGCTGCATGTATATACCAAAGAGTGCAAATTCATATGTAATACTGACTGAACAGAATGATAACATGAGTGTAGTTCATCAGGGACAGCTTCCTAGCAAGGGATTGATCAGGGTTTGGTTGTCTGCACATATAGTGAAGATTGCACTAGTTCTGCTATTCATTTATTAGTGGTAGACCTCCAAGTAAGTCATTTCCCTTCCCTATAAAATGAGAGAAAAGTCTGCTCTACTTAACTCTCGAGTTTTATGAAAAGTCAGTGATAGAATATATATCAAAGCACTTTGCAAAGCATGAAAGCTATTGATTTGCAGTAGGCAGTAGGTCATACGTTATAACTCAGTTACAAACATTTGAACATAGAAAACCACATCTTAGGCTGGGACGGGTGGCTCACGCTTGTCATCTCAGCACTTTTGGGAGGCTCAGGCAGAAGGATCACTTGAACTCAGGAGTTCGAGGTCAACCTGGGCAACATAGCCAAACCTCATCTCTACTAAAATGTAAAAAAGAAAAAATAGCCAGGCATGGTGGTGCATGCATGTAGTTCCAGCTACTGGGGAGGCTGAGGAGGGAGGATGGGTTGAGCCCAGCAGGTTGAGGTTGCAGTGAGCTATGATCATGCCACTGCACTCCAGCCTGGGTGACAGCAAGACATTGTCTTAAAATAAAAGAAGAAGGAAGGAAGGAAGGAAGGAAGGAAGGAAGGAAGGAAGGAAGGAAGGAAGGAAGGAAGGAAGGAAGGAAGGAAGGAAGGAAGGAAGTTGACTCTGTTTCTTAGGCATATTTGAAAATAAAACTTCTTATTCTGGAGGGGATGGGAGAAACCTTTCAAAATCTTCAAAACTCATTTTCTATTGGGCACACTTGGAGAAATATATTTTATAGAAGCGGAACAACTCTTTCCAGTTATATAGCCCTGGGTAAGTCATTTGTTTCCTGTGAAAGTCAGTTTCCTTACCCTTATAAAATAGACATTATTTCAAGAATTCAGTGAAATAAGACATGTGAACATGTTTGGAAATTATATTCTTCACTTTTAATTATTTTTAATTATTATCTTCTATTATATTGTTGGACTTGTGCTAAGCAGCAAATTATTCTAACTGTACTCTTATCATTTATTGCTTTAACTACAATTTGAAAAGTGTTTCTGAATTTATATTTTTTACTTTAAATTTTCAAAGTAATTAAATGATGTGAACCCAGCCCTGTGACTTTACCTCATCGAAGCAATTTGATGTGCCTTGCTTTAGCTCCTTGAGTCTCAAATACCATCTATAAAATAGGAATAATATCTCCCATATGATTGAGCTGCTGCTGTGAATACCAATATAAATCAGATCATGGATAAAAGGCCCTTGGAATAAATACACAAGGATCATAATTAGTATCATCAAAAAATTAGTAAAAATTAAATCTCACCAAGGTACAAACATCTTTCAGATAATTTCATAATAATCCCCTGAACATCGATTTACCACTTTTCCTAAATTGCAAGTAAATTGACGCAACTCATTCTAAATGTAATATCCCTAGGCCAGCTCAAAAAGGTCTATTTAGTATATAATGTACCTGGAGTAATAGTTCTATTTCAAAAAGACCCAACAGTCACTAAGATCATGCCTTTCCAAACAATACTCAGCCCAGTCTTGGGGAGTACTTATGGAAGTTCAATAAACAGCAATGCAACCAAACAACTATTGCTTTTATGTTATGTTCTGATATCTTAGCCTTTTAAGACTTCAATTACATCATTTCTTAGCAACAAGAACAAAGGGTACATTAAAACACGCCTTTCCACTGGAAATTTGATTCTGTAAATATTTTGTAGTACATGGTCTGCAGCAGACATGGTTCCAGGTTCTGAGGAGAGAACAATGAAGAAAGCAGGCAAAGATCTTGCCCTCTTGGAACTTATATTTTGCTGCAAGATATGCATTTTGACTTTCACCAGGGAAGTTATGAACACATTTTCACCATTAGGTTCAAGTAAGGGAGGACAGATAGTTTTTATACTTAAATTTGCTCTACTTCTGCTTAATTTGATGTTGGCTTAAATACACAAATAATAACAAAAAAGACAGCAGTACTACCACCACAACCACTGCCCCATGTTTCTGAACTCAGGAATTGGGTTAACGGCTTAGAAGTTTAACTCTTTCTCCATGTTTCCCAGACTCTACCCTACAGTCCTCTACAATCCCATTACAATCCCGTAGATACCTACTTCTATTTTAGATAACTCTTCTCCCAGACTCTATTCTTGTCTTTTACTCCCAAGTTTAGTTTACAATGTAATGATCCTCAAGTGCTATCTGTTGAAGAGTAACCTGAGGAGCCTGGTAGAAAATCATATTCCTGGGTCTCGATCAAAAATTGAAATCAAAAGATGGGGGCATGTCCTCCAGATTCACCCATGTTGTTACAAACAGAAAATGTTATTTTTATAGCTGAATTTTATACCATTGTTGATATACACCAGATTTTTAAAATCTATTCATCTGTTGATAAACAATTCGGTTGCTTTCACATCTTAGCTATTATCCACATTGTATACATACTTCAAAACATTGTGTTGTACATGATAAATACATACACTTTTATACATCAATGTAAAAAATAAATAAGTCAATTTGAGAAAAAAAGATGAAGGCAATTCCTGACACTGGAATTTACTAGCTGTCATACTTAGACAAGTGATTTCACTTTTTTAAGCATCAGCGTTCTCAGCTACCATTTGGGTATGATAACATATTTTCAGTCAACTTCAGAGGCCTTTGTTGAGAATTACCTAAGGTAATTAAATTTTTTACAAATGCAATCTTTTAATTAAAGTTACTATAACTCTGTATAGTAAGCCCTTTTACTAAGTATACTGAAAACATAAACTTCAACCCAATTTTGTTGAAATGATAGCAAGTAGCAAGTTTTTGAATATCTATATTTCTCTGTCTTCAATAACAAGAAAGCCAATCTATAAATTCTTTATGCTTTCACTTGAAAAACAGAATTGTTTTCTTGCCCTTAGAGACCTTAAAAATCATTTAATAGTGAATTTAATGCTCCCAAATGTTACTGGAATGGCAGCCTAGAAAAGAAATTAAAGCCTTAACTTTATGATAATATTATTAATATGTGCTCCTAGCAAAGAGCTTTAATCAAACCGATTAGACAATTTAATAGCTTCTTCCTATGTACAAGGCAATGTGCGTGGTTCTGAGTCACAAGAGCTGAAAATGTTCATTTTTGCTGTCTTAGATTATTCTTTCAATCACCAAATCTCGTCAATGTTATTTCAGCAATAGTTCTCAAACAAATCCCTTCTTCATTCCCATTGCCACTGCCAAATCCTCAAAATCTCTTTGAGGATTACGGAGAACTACAGCAGCCTTCTAGATAATCCCCCAGCCTCTGGTCTCCTTTTCCTCTAACCAATCTTTCTTCTGAGAATATTTTCTCCAAGCTTCTAAAAACGTAAGCGTAGCCAGCTTCTCTGGGATCTTCTCAAGCCAGTTCCCCAGGCATTTACCCTTCACCTCAATAATACCAAATTACTCAGTCTTTCCAGAAAATGCAAAGTACTTCTACACATCTGTACTTTCTCCAGGTTCTTCTCTCTGCTTAGAATCCCCTCTGTTTCCGACTTTGCCTGAAAAAATATCCTACCTATGCTTCAGGTACAGCTTCTAAAGTCATCTCCTCTAAGAAACAATATGATTCCCACAAGTCAGAATCAATAACTTTCCCATCTCTGTTTCAATGGCCCTTTCTTGTATTTTTATATGCCTCTGTTACATAGGTCTATAGCATTATAATTGGTTGAACATTTGTCTGCCATTCCCACTTAATCCCCTCCTCCATCCTCCCATATAATAAAGTGTATGCTCTTCCAGAATTGATACCATTATTAATCTTTTTGTTACCAGTATTTAATAAATGAAAATTAGGATAAGACAATAAAATGCGGTTTCTGTCTTAAAGTAGCTCATAATCTAGTGAAGGCAGGAATAAAACAAATAAAAAATATACATTGATACTTTGCAAACAAATTTTCACATTTTTTACTCAATTTTTCCATCTACTTAGGGAAGCAAGTAAGGCGGTTATAATTCCTCTTTTATTTATAAATAGGGCTGAGAAAGGATAAGTGACTTGGCTTAATGTCACACAGGAAGTTAAAAGGAGAGGGTCAAACTAGAACCTTCATCATTTGACTCTTACTAGAAGGAAGTATACTTTTAGTCTGAAGAAGGTAAAATCATAGCAAGCACTTGCCAAGTTGTATACATTTAGACTGAATTTAATAGAGATAATGGTAGGATTACTCTTAGCCTACCCAAATAAAATATACGTTAATCTAGTAAAGCTGAGTTCTACTGAATAAGTTTTATATCTTACTTACCAGTCTATATTTTTTATTTTCATTCTATAAACTTTTTCTTGTTAAATATTTAACATTAACAGCCATTAAATATTTGATGGCTACTCTGTTTAAAAGTGACTCAAGAGACTGCAATAAACAGATTAGGTATTTTACGATGAACAACAACAACAACTGAGAAAATAAGTTTTAACTAAATGCATAAAATGACATTTGTCACTTTTTTCTTTTTTAATGTTTATTTTAAGTTCAGGGGTACATGTGCATGATTGTCATATAGCTAAACTTGTGTCATGGGGGTGTGCTGTACAGATTATTTAATCACCCAGGTATTAATTCTAGTACCCATTAGTTATTTTTCCTGATCCTCTCCCTCCTCCCACCCACCCCCCTCAAGAAGGCCCTGGTGTCTGTTGTTTCCTTCTTTGTGTTCATAAGCTCTTATCATTTAGCTCCCACTTATAAGTGAGAACATGTGGTATTTAGTTTTCTCTTCCCATGTTAGTTTGCTAAGAATAATGGCCTCCAGCTCCAGCCATGTTCGTGGAAAGGACATAATCTCATTCTTTTTTATGACTGCATACTATTCCATGGTATTTATTTACCACATCTTCTTTACCCAATCAAATCATTGATGGGCATTTAGGTTGATGCCACGTCTTTTCTATTGTGAAAAGCACTGCAATGAACAGATGCATGCATGTGTTTTTATTATAGAATGATTTGTATACCTTTGGGTATATACCAACTAATGGAATTGCTGGGTCAAAGGGTATTTCTGTTTTTAGGTTTTTGAGGAATTGCCACAATACTTTCCACAATAGTTGACCCAATTTACACTCCCACAAACATTGTGTAACGTACAACCATTTCTCTTTCTCTGCAACCTTGCCAGCATGTTATTTTTTGACTCTTTAATAATAGCCATTCTAACAAGTATGAGATGGTAGCTTTTTTCATATGCTTGTTGGCCTCATATATGTCTTTTTTTTTTTTTTTGAAAAGTTCATGTCCTTTGCCCAGTTTTCAATGGGATTGTTTTCTTTTATCTTGTAAATTTCTTTAAGTTCCTTGTATATTAGACAACTGTCAGACACATTGTTTGCAAAAATTTTCTCCCATTCTGTATGTTCTCTGTTTACTCTGTTGATAGTTTTTTGTTGTTGTTGTGCTCTTTAGCTTAATTAGGTCCTATTTGTACATTTTTGCTTCTGTTGCAATTGCTTTTGGCATCTTTGGCATAAAATCTTTGCCTGATCCTATGTCCAGAATTGTATTGACTAGGTTCTCTTCCAGGGTTTTTATAGTTTTGGATTTTACATTTAAGTCTTTAATCCATCTTGAGTTGATTCTAGTATGTGGTGTAAGGAAGGGGTCTAGCTTCAGTCTTCTGCATATGGCTAGCCAGTTATCCCAGCATCATTTATTGAATAGGGAGTCCTTTACCTATTGCTTGTTTTTGTCAGCTTTGTCAAGGATCAGATCATTGTAAGTGTGCAGCCATAATTCTGGGCTCTTTATCCTGTTCCATTGTTCCATGTGTCTGTTCTGGTACCAGTACGATGCTGTTTTGGTTACTGTTGCCCTGTAGCATAGTTTGAAGTCAAGTACCATGATGCCTCCAGCTTTGTTCACTTGCTTAGGATTGCCTTATTTATTTGGGCTCTTTTTGGTTGCATATGAATTTTAAAATAGTTTTTTTCTAGTTTTGTGGAAAATGTCATTGGTAGTTTAAGAGAAATAGGACTGAATCTATACATTGCTTTGAGCAGTATGGCCATTGTAATGATATTAATTCTTCCTATCCACGAGCATGAAATGTTTTCCCATTTGATTGTGTCATGTCTGATTGCATTAAGCAGGTTTTTGGACTTCTCCTTGTAGAAATCATTCACCTTTCTGATTAGCTGTATTTGCTCCTATATTATTTACAATACCTATTGCCTAAGTATTTTATTCATTTTCTGGCAATTGTGAAGGGAATTGCATTCCTGATTTGACTCTCAGCTTGACTGTTGTTGTTCTGTAGGAATGCTAGTGATGTTTCTACGTTGACTTTGTAGTCTGAGACTTTGCTAAAGTTGTTTATCAGTTTACAGAGTTTTTAGGCTGAGATGATGGGGTTTTCTAGATATAAAATCATGTGTCTGCAAACAGGGATAGTTTGACTTCCTCTCTTCCTATTTGGATGCCTTTTATTCCTTTCTCTTGCCTGATTGCTCTGGCCAGGACTTCCAATACTATGTTGAATAGGAGGGGTGAGAGAGGCATCCTCATCTTGTGCCGCTTTTCAAGGGGAATGCTTCCAGCTTTTGCCCATTCAGTGTGATGTTGTAGGCTGTGGGTTTCTCAAAGATGGCTCTTATTATTTTGAGGTATGTTCCTTCAATGCCTAGTTTTTTGAGAGTTTTTGACATGAAGGACTGTTGAAATTTATAAAAAGCCTTTTCTGCTTCTATTGAAATAATCATGTTGGTTTTTTTCTTTACTTCTGTTTGATATGATGAATCACATTTATTGATTTGTGTATATTGAACTAACGTTGCATCCCAGGCATAAAGCATACTTGATCATGGTGGGTAAGCTTTTTGTTGTGCTGCTGGATTCAGTTTGCCAGTATTTTGTCAAGACTTTTTGCATCGATGTTCATCAAGGATATTGGACTGAAGTTTTCTCTTTTTGTTGTGTCTCTGCCATGTTTTGATATCAGGATGATGCTGGAATCATAGAATGAGTTAAGGAGGAATCCCTCCTCCTCAACTTTTTGGAATCATGTCTGTAGGAATGGTACCAGCTCTTCTTTGTACATCTGGTAAAATTTAGCTGTGACTCTGTCTGATCCTGGGCTTTTATTGGTTGATAGGTTATTTATTACTGCCTCAATTTCAGAGCTCATTATTGGTCTATTTGAGGATTCAATTTCTTCCTGGTTCAGTCTTGAGAGAGTGTATTTTTCCAGAAATTTATCCATTTCTTCTAGATTTTCTAGTTTATGTGCATAGAGGTATTCATAATATTATCTGATGGCTATTTGTAATTCTGTGGGGTCAGTGGTAACACCTCTTTTTTGTTTCTAATTGTGGATCTTCTCTTAGTCTAGCTAGCAATCTACCTGTTTTATTAATTACAAAAACTAACACCTGGATATGTTGATCTTTTGAATGATTTTAATTGTCTCAATCTCCTTCCATTCAGCTCTGATTTGGGTTATTACTCGTCTTCTGCTACATTGGGGCTTGGTTTTCTGTTGGTTCTCTAGTTCTTTTAGTTGTTATGTTAGGTTGTTACATTGAGATCTTTCTGACTTTTTGATGTGGGTGTTTAGTGCTATATATTTCCCTCTTAACACTGCCTAACCTGTGCCCCAGAGATTCTGGTATGTTGTATCTTTGCTCTCATTAGTTTCAAAGAACTTCTTGGTTTCTGCCTTAATTTCATTGTTTACCCAGAAGTAACTCAAGAACAGGTTATTCAATTTCCATGTAACTGTATGGTTTTGAGTGAATTTCTTAGTCTTGATTTCTAATTTGATTGTGCTGTGGTCTGAGAGATTGGCTGTTGTGATTTCAATTCTTTCAGCATTTGTTGAGAAGTGTTTTATGTCTAATCATGTGATCAAATTTAGAGTACCTACCATGTAGCAATGAGAAGAATGTATACTCTGTTGTCTTTGGGTGGTGAGTTCTGTAGATATCTACCAGATCCACTTAATTCAGAGCTGAGTTCAGGTCCTGAATATCTTTGTTAATTTTCTGTCTTGATGATCTGTCTGATATTTTCATTGGGGTGTTAAAGTCTCTATTATTCCATGGGAGTCTCTTTGAAGGTCTCTAAGAACTTGCTTTATGAATCTGGGTGCTCTTGTGTTGAGTGCATATATATTTAGGATACTTAGGTCTTCTTGTTGAATTGAATTCTTTGCCATTATGTAATGCTCTTTTTTTTTTTTTTTTTTTTTTGTCTTTTTTGATGTTTTTTGGTTGAAAGTCTGTTTTGTCTGAAATTAGGATTAGAACCCCTGCTTTTTTTTCTGTTTTCTATTTGCTTGGTAGATTTTTCTCCATCCCTTTATTTTGAACCTAAGAGTGTCATTGCATGCGAAATGTGTTTCTTCAAGACAGCATACCATTGGGTCTTCATTCTTTATCCAACTTGCCATTCTTCACCTTTTAATTGAGATATTTATCCTGTTTACATTCAAGGTTGGTATTCATATGCGTGGATTTGATCCTGTCATTATGATATTAGCTGATTATTATGCAGACATTTTATGTGGTTGCTTTATAGTGTCACTGGTCTGTGTACTCCAGGGTGTTTTTCCAAGGGCTGGTAACAGTCTTTGTTTTCTATATTTAATGTTTCCTTCAGGAGGTTTTGTAAGGCAGTCTGCTGGTATCAAATTTCTCACATCATTTGTTTGTCTGAAAAGGATCTTATTTCTCCTCTGCTTGTGAAGCTTAGTTTGGCTAGATAAGAAATTCTGGGTTGGAATTTCTTTTATTTAAGAATGTTGAATATTGGCCCCCAGTCTCTTCTGGCTTGTCAGTTTTCAGTTGAGAGGTCTGCTGTTAGCTTGACAGGCTTCCCTTTGTAGGTGGCCTGACCTTACTCTCTAGTTGCCTTTAACATTTTTTCTTTCATTTCGACCTTGGAGAATCTGATTATTATGTGTCTTCAGGATGATCTTCTTGTGAAGTATCTTACTTGGGTTCTCTGCATTTCCTGAATTTGAATGTCTGTTTCTCTAGCTAGGTTGGCTAAGTTCTCGTGGATGATATCCTGAAATATGTTTTCGAAGTTGGTTGTACTCTCCTCATCTCTTTCAGAGACACCAATGAGTCATAGATTTCGTTTCTTTACATAATTCCATATTTCTAGGAGGTTTTGTTTGTTCCTTCTCATTCTTATTTCTGTATTCTTGTCTGCCTGTCTTATTTTAGAGAGCCAGTCTTATAGCTCTGAGATTCTTTCCCCTGCTTGGTCTATTCTGCTATTAATACTTACGACTGCATTGATAAATTTTTGTAGTGTGTTTTTCAGCTCTATCAGTTAATGTTCTTTTCTATACTGCCTATTTTGTCTGTCAGCTCCTGTATCATTTTATTGTGACTCTTAGCTTCCTTAGATTGGGTGTCAATGTACTCTTGCATCTCAATGATCTTAATTCCTATCCATATTCTCAATTCTGTTTATGTCCTTTCAGCCATCTCAGCCCAGTTCAGAACCCTTACTGGAGAGGTGGTATGGTCATTTGGAGGAAAGAAGGCACTCTGGTGTTTTGAGTTGTCAGGGTTCTAGCACGGGTTCTTTCTCATCTTTGTGGGGTTATGTTCCTTCAGTCTTTGAAGTTGCTGACCTTTGGATGGGTTTTTTTCTTTTATCCTATTTGATTGCCTTGAGGGTTTGATTATGGCATAAGGTGGATTCAGTTTACTGACTTCATTTCTGGAAGATTTTAGGGAGCCAACACCCAGCTACCAACTCCTGGACTGGGAGGCGCCTCTAATGCAGGTGGACTTGTATTGGGCCCTGACTTTGGCTCCTTGATGTTAGGATACCACTGCACTGGGGTGGGGGGATGGGCAGTGATGCGCTCCTGGACCACTGTGCACTACACTCCAAAGGGTGATGTCAGCCAAAGCATTTCATAGTGTTGTGGCAAAGGGACCTGTCCTCATTTGCACATGCCAGCAGCAGCAGTAGCATGGCAGGGTGCATGCTCATTGGCTGTGGCAGGATGCTAGCGGGTACCACAGTGCCTGCCTCTGTGCAGACATTCACTACAATGGTAGAGGCAATGTGGCTGGTGGGGGTTCAGGGGGCCCCTGCTGGCAACTGTGTGTGAGGTCATGCTGGTGGTGGTGTTGGAACAGGGACTGGGTGCTGGTGGGCATAGGTCTGTGTGCTTTCTCTGTGTGCCACAGGAATAGTCACTCAGGGTGGGGGAGGGTATGTTATTCTCTGTGCCTACTTCCTCTCCCAAACCAGTGTTGGCACAAGGGCAAGGCACTGGCAGAGGAAGGGCAGGCCGGCTCTGTGACCATCAAGGCTCCAATTGCAATGGCAGTTGGTGAGGGAAAGGGAGGTGAACTGCACTCCTGCTATGGCAGTGGCAGGACAGAGTGCATACACACACTGTTCTGACTGGCAGGCAAGGAAACCAAAACCTGCCTGTACATGCACATGCTGGCAAAAAGATGTGCAGGCTTGCTCTGGGCCCAAGGGAAGCTGCAGTGTGGGGAAGGAGTAGGGGGACTGGTGCATGGCCGTGGAGGCCCCAGTGCTGGAGCTCTCCACCACTTAGTCATGGTCTGCCAACACAGAAGGTATAATGTGGGCCCCCAGAGCACCAAAGTCTGCCTTGCAAGCAGGCACGGCCAGTATGGGGCCCCAGGAGAGGCCAGCAGACCAAGGGATGCGCAAGTCAGACTGGTCCCATCTGACAGGCAAGACTGTCTTGTAGCATCGAAGTCCAAGAGTTCCTCTAAGGCTAATATTTCCTGTGGGAGCAAGTCAAGCTTAGGAGGTGGCCATCCCTGACCATGCTTTATTAAAGACGCTCCCGTGCCAAACCCTCTGGGCTCCACTTCAGCTGGCATGCTGTCCCTACCACTTCTCTAAGCAGCTCTCCCTGCCAACTCAAGTGTCCATGGTGGTCAAGGGGTTGGTCTCCTTGTGCCAGGATTCCAGAGGTCCATGGCAAGAGCAGGTCGCTCCTTGTCAGTTCAATTCATTCATTTCCCTGGATTCGCTAGAGGCCAGAAATGAGTCCTAGTGTGCAGCAGCCTGGTACAGGGCTTCCAGGTTCTTTCCCCTTCAGCCCAGCTTCCATGTCTTCCCTCTGTCCATTTCAGTGCCTTCCTTCTGAAGATCTGTTAGTGTGCCAGTTGTCTCATTCCCTCGGTGGCAGCTGTTTCAACTGACTGCATCTAGTCGGCCATCTTGCCCCCAATATCCAGTTCAAATTTATCCACTTAGCTATATCTTGAAGGGAGAATACATTTTAGTGAGTATATAAGTTTCTTCGTGAAGAATATGAAGGATTTTATCCAAGATGTACTAAATTCTCCAAACTTATGAGCATTATTTTTTACCAAGTTCCCCATGGCTTGGATATTTTTGCAATAAACATGTCAACGTTAATTAGTCTTCAATAGTCAAATTAGCTGAACTGGGCTAGCCTGGTTTCTTTCTTTGTCACAGGGAATTATAAATATTTCCATCAATCTGTCAGTTCAGAAGGTAGTTTTGAGTGATATATATAGAGGTTACTAGTGGGAAAGGAAGATCATATCAACACGATGTGAACAGCAGAGTTGACATTAATAATTAGCAGAATTCAAAATATATTCCCTTCAACTTATGTCCACTTAAAAATAAATGAACAAATATAAATATTATATATATATATTTATATGTTAATGTCTTTATAAGTGCTGTAATCAGGTCTCTAAAAGAAACAATAGAGTCATTCACAAATAGCAGATTAAACCTGCAGTTAGTTGTCTTGTTACTACTATCTGAAAGAGTTCTTAGTACCTAGAATTTAAAAATTGGTAAGGGAAATTACTGTTCTTTTAAGATATTCACCTTTTTGTTTTGGTGAAGTTTAGTTTACTTCTTGAGAAAAGTCAAGAATTGGACTGAAGTCATAGTCTATATTCAAAATCTTAAAATATATCTAACTAAAACAGCTATTTGCCCTGACTCATTATACTGTTACAAACCATTTTAAACACAAGCTAGCTTTCAGTTATGTCCAGAAAACATAGATTCTATCTCATTAAGTAAGCATGCTGTTAATAAAGGGTTAAGAGATAATTCATGATTTAAATAAGGGGAAAAATTGATGCAGCCCAGTTTGACCTAGGATATTTGAGCCTACAGGTCAAATGGTTTCCCCTGTAGAATAATGCCCTTGACTTTGTTGTATTTCATTGAGGCATCGGTTTAACTGAAACTTGTTTGTCTGTAAGAAATGAAAAAATAGCAACTGACAACACTATTAATAAACACAGAGAGTTTAATCTACTTCTCACAAAGGAAAGTAACTGCAGAAAGAAGGCAGGCAAATTTTCCTTACACCAACTAAAAGAAATCTACATGGGCTTAAGTCACAGTCATTTAAATTTTTTAATTATAAACTAGAATATTGTCTTTCTCTTATTCAACATGTCACTATTTTCCAGAAACTAATAGGCAAATAGAATTTATTTTCTAGTTATGTTTCATACAATAACTAATTTTACAAAATAAATAAGTGAAATAGAATTCTTATGCAGGAATGAACATTCACCAGAGGGCACCATACTGCATAAAAAACGAAAAGCAAAATTCTTGCAAATAGTGTATGCAGTTTAAATGTGTAAGGATAAGGAGGCTGTGATTCTCCAAATCATTCCAAAATAAATAAAAAGCAGACTTACTTTAAACAAAAAACCTAAAAACACTGACATACCTTCCTTTTTCAAACTTCTACAGAACTTAAGAGTTTGTGTCACATGTTGTGGAACAAGTAATTATGTTATTTTGTTATTTCATGTGTGCACACTTTGATTACCCTACAATATCCCTTGAAGATAGGAAACAGGAGTAGATCATTTACTTACTGGCAATTGACTACCACTGTTCTAATCCTAAATACATTAGTGAACACTACTTGTTAAATTTATTTTAGACAGTTACATAGAGTTAACCAAGTTAACAATTTACAGCAACAATGCACCAAATCTCTATTGCACATTTGTAAAGGAAGACTGAATCTTTTCCAAATATTACTGTTGTTAATTGCCATCAACTAAACATTCACTACGTAGCTGGCCCTGTGTTAGGCTTCACACATGCACATACACTAAAGTCATGCTGATTGCAAATAGACTGAATAGTCAAAATTAAAAGCAGCTATTTTCATGATTTAATATTTAATAAAAAATTAATTATAATATTTCAATCAAACTCAATACTTATTGAGCATCTACTATTTGTAAGGCACTGTTTTGTAGAAGAATCAAAACAAACAAGGCGCCGGGCGCTGTGGCTCAAGCCTGTAATCCCAGCACTTTGGGAGGCCGAGGTGGGCAGATCACGAGGTCAGGAGATCGAGATCACCCTGGCTAACACGGTGAAACCCCGTCTCTACTAAAAAATACAAAAAATTAGCCGGACGTGGTGGTGCGCGCCTGTAGTCCCAGCTACTCGAAGGCTGAGGCGGGAGAATGGCGTGAACCCGGGAGGCAGAACTTGCAGTGAGCCGAGATCGCACCACTGCACTCCAGCCTAGGCGACACAGAGAGATTCCGTCTCAAAAAAAATAAATTAATTAATAATAATAATGATAATAATAATAATAATAAGGCTTGTTACTGATTTCAAGGAGGTAATAACTTAGAAAACAGCAATCACATGCACAAAGTGCCATTTACTTTAGCTATGGCTTTTGACCTTTGTTCTGTGAAACTTGCCTGTGTGTGAAGCTGAATCTGCATTGAAGAACACCGAACGGCTACTATACACATCTGGGACATCAACAGAGATGAGGCCAGCACCTAACAAGAGTGACAGAGTGCATATGAACCAACATTGCCTCACCTACCAAGCACAAGTCAGGGAGTCCGAAGTTGCAGGGAAACACAGTAAGAATAAAGAGGAACTAAAGTTGAAAAAGACTAATCAGTAAAGATTTTTTAAAGGTTTATTTGTTTGTTTGTTTGTTTTTTAAGATGGAGTCTCTCTCTGTCACCCAGTCTGGAGTGCAGTGGCGCAATCTCAGCTCACTGAAACCCCCGCCTCTTGGGTTCAAGCAATTCTCCTGCCTCAGCCTCCAAAGTGGCTGGGATTACAGGTGCCCACTACCATGTCCGGCTAATTTTTGTATTTTTAGTAGAGACAGGGTGTCACCATGTTGGCCATACTGGTCTCAAACTCCTGACTTCAAGTGATTCGCCTGCCTTAGCCTCCCAAAGAGGTGGGATTACAACTGGGAGCCACTGCTCCCAGCCTACAAAAAGTTTTGAATTAGTTTTGTTCTTAACTTTTATTTTAGGTTCAGTGGTACACATGCACATTTGTTATATAGGTAAATTGCATGTCACAGGAGATTGGTGTACAGATTTTGCCACCCACATAATAAGCATAGTACCTTATAGGCAGTTTTTCAGTCCTCACTCTCCTTCCACCCACTACCCTACAGTGGGCCCCAATGTCTGTTGCTCCCTTCTTTGTGTCTATATGTACTCGAGGCTTAGCTCCCACTTACAATTGAGAACATGCAGTATTTGGTTTTCTGTTCTTGTGTTAGTTCAAATAGATTAACGGCCTCTAGCTTCATCATGTTGCTGCAAAGGGCATGGTCTTGTTCATTTTAATGGCTGTGTAGTATTACATGGTGTATATATACCACATTTTCTTTATCCAGTCTACCGTTGATTGGCATTTAGGTTGATTCTATATCTTTGTCATTATAAATGGTGCTGGAATGAACATACATGTGCATGTGTCTTTAGGGCAAAATGACCTATATTCCTTTGGGTATATACCCAATAATGGGATTTCTGGGTCAAATGGCAGTTCTGTTTTAAGTTATTTGAGAAATCACCAAACTGCTTTCCACTATGGCTGAACTAATTTACATTCCCATGAACAGTGTATAAGTGTTCTCTTTTCTCCACAACCTTGCTAGCATCGGCTTTTCATTTTATTTTATTTATTTATCTATTTTGAGATGAAGTTTTGCTCTTGTTGCCCGGGCTGGAGTACAATAGCACAATCTCAGTTCACTACAACCTCCGCCTCCCAGGTTCAAGCGATTCTCCTGCCTCAGCCTCCCAAGTAGTTGGGATTATAGGCATGAGCCAACCATGCCAAGCTAATTTTGTATTTTTAGTAGAGATGGGGTTTCTCCATGTTGGTCAGGCTGGTCTTGAACTCCCGACCTCAGGTGATCCACCTACCTTGGCCTCCCTAAGTGCTGGGATTACAGGCATGAGCCACTGCGCCTGGCCTTTTACTTTTTAATAATAGCAATTTTGACAGATATGAGATGGTATCTCATTGAGATTTTGATTTGCATTTCTCTAATGATTAGTAACATTGAGCATTTTTTCATATCCTTGTTGGCCACACGTATGTCTTCTTTTGAAAACTGTCTGTTCATGTTGAAGGAGTAAGAGATATGCATTAGTGGAAATGAATGAAGAGGGTTTTCCAAGAGAGAACACACCTTGATTCAGGAAAATTGAAGCAGATTAAAATGTCTGCTGAAAAGCATCCATGACAGAGAGAAATGAGTAATGAAATAGGAATATGCAGCAGATGAAAAGCAGGAGGAGTTAGTATAGAAGTTTCTGTAACCATGAAAAGAACAAAACTGTAGAGAATTGGATGAGAGTGCAGAAAGGGGACAGTCTCAGAGATATTAACAAGAAAGAATTAGCAGGATTTGGTATTATAGTTTAAATATAAAAGAAAAAAGAAATGAAGTTTTTATTTTACTTATTATTATTATTATTATTATTATTATTATTATTATTTTGAGATGGAGTCTCACTCTGTCACCCAGTCTGGAGTGCAGTGGCATGATCTTGGCTCACTGCAACCTCCGCCTCCCAGGTTCAAGCAATTTTCATGCCTCAATGTCCCAAGTAGCTGGGATTACAGGCTCATGCCACCACGCCTCATTAAATTTGTATTTTCTGTAGAGACAGGGTTTCACCATGTTGGCCAGGCTGGTCCCAAACTCATGACATCAAGTGATCTGCCCACCTCAGCCTCCCAAAGTGCTGGGATTACAGACATGAGCCACCGTCCCCAGCCAGGAAGTGAAGTTGTAAAAAAAAATATAAGATTACGTGACACTATTAACAAGCTCAAAAAAGGAGAAAGAGTGGTCATCTGGTAGTGACAAGATGATAAATTTCATTTTTAAGATGTTTCGATACCAGAAAGACATTAAAATGAGTATTTTCTATTTTAATATCTTGTTCATTCCTAATCAATTACAACTTATATAATATTTTTACAGTCAATTTTTGTACCATAGCCTAAGAAAAAGTCTTATTTATATTATTTTGGTTTAGCTACTCAGTAACAAATATGCCCTAACTTCACAGCCTTCAACCTAAACTAACAAACACGCTACTTTATATAACTCATTCTGAGGCTATTATAGCTCCATGTTGGCTATTATTTTAAACATGCCTATCTGCATATGCTGTTGTCCATTGTTTGAGCCTATCAATATGATGGAGTCTTAAGCAATTAAATTAATTATATTTGTTCACTGACATGGTTGATTGAAGTTGAATGTAACCAAACACCCCCAAACACCCCAAACTATCTTCTTCCTACTTACTATAATTAGATTTGAAGTCCAGTGATATAAACAGTAATGTGGATGGCCTAATGCACTCAGATACTTCTGCTAGAGCTGAAAAATAACATACAACATCAAATTTTCTAAGGACTACTAACTACCCACACTTTCTGAATATGGAGACCTATAGTGCTTTGCATACAATTTAGCTACTTTGGTCCTTAATCTGCTCAAGACAAATTCAAGCATTTTACAGAAATTTTAAAGCGTTTCCAAATGTTTTCCAACAACTGTTCATTCATTATATAGATATTCTCTATATAAATACTGAGTCACTTTGACCTAATCTTTTACTAGCTTTTCTGGTAAGATCCTCAATGAGTAAATGTTGACTGTCTACCATGTGTTCGGTCATGTGCTAGATGCTGTGGAAAGAAAATGGGACTTAAAGCATTTGTTGTTTTCCTATTGCTGGTGAAATAAATTACCACAAACTTAGTGGCTTAAAATACCACAAACTTACTCTCTTACAGTTCTAGAGGGCAGAAATCTAAACTCAAGTGTAAACTCAAGGTGTCAACAAGGATGGTTCCTTTCGGGGAGAATCTGTTCCCTTACATTTTTCAGTTTGTAGAGTCCTTCTTTGCATTCCTTGGCTCATGGCCCCTTCCTTGCATCACTCCAGCCTCTTGTTTCCATTGTCACATCTCCTGCTACCGACTCTGTCCCTACTAGTTTGGTCTTAAAAGGCCCCTTTTGATCATATTGGGTCAACATGGAAAATCTGAGATAATCTTTCATATTAAAGTCCTTAACCTTAATCACATCAGCAAAATCCTTTTTATCTCATAGGTAATATTCACAGGTTCCAGGGATTAGCACAACTTTGAGGAGCCAACCACAGGGCACATCATTTTTTAAAGATAACAACTGATGTAAATGACGAGTTGATGGGTGCTGACGAGTTGATGGGTGCAGCACACCAACATGGCACAAGTATACATATGTAACAAACCTGCACATTATGCTCATGTACCCTAGAATTTAAAGTATAATAATAAAAAAAAGAGATTAAAAAAAAAAAAGATAACAACTGATATCAGACACCCTATTTGATAAGATCAGTGGTCTAGCCACAAATAAATACTTTATCCTAAGCCCCAACAGAGAACACTTCCTTGCCTGTAATGAGACCAAAGGTTAGGAGTAGAGAGCAATACAACTTTTCCCAGCTGATAATTCACCCTGAGTTTCAATTACTGTTGTCTCTATTTTCCCTTAGTTTTTAATTTACAGCAATTAGACTGGGGACCATTGAAAAGAGAATGGTCTTAGTGACTCATGCCTTAGTGATTCATGCCAGTTACAGTATTAGCAGAAGTTGGCTGTCCTGGAACTGTTATTTGGCAATTGCTACTTGGTGTTCCTTTCATCAATTGTACAGATGTGTCAGACCACATGAAGTTTTTAAAGCTCACTTTCTTAGGGATTAAAGAGGCTATCCAATCAATAAAATAACATCCTTCATTACTGCTGTACCATTTCCATATCAGTAGATGCTGGAAGATAGGACCAGTAGTTCTCTACAAACTACTAGGATTTCATTATTATTTCCTTTATCCTATGTATTTTTATATCTTTCTTCTAACCTTATCACTATCCTTCTGACATTCTATGTCCTAGAGGTTCCTCCTTTCTTATAGTGGAATCTCAGACTTAGACACATTCTGGTACCTTCATAGTCTCAAATTGGAGGAAAAATTTTGTAGAAATGTTTTTAAAAAAATCTAAGTCAGGGCTGGGCTTGGTGGCTCATGCCTGTAATCCCAGTGCTTTGGGAGGCCAAGGCGGGCAGATCACTTGAGGCCTGGAATTTAAGATCAGCCTGGCCAACATGGCGAAACCCGGTCTCTACTAAAAATTCAAAAATACAAAAATTAGCCGGGCATGGTGGCACACACCTGTATTCCCAGCTACTCATGAGGCTGAGGCATGCAGATCGCTTGAACCTGGGAGGCAGAGGTTGCAGTGAACTGAGATCCCACTACTGCCCTCTAGCCTGGGTGACGGAGTGAGACTCCATCTCAAAAAAAAAAAAAAAAAAAATCTAAGTCAGGTAGCAAGCTACCTTATTTGTAATTAGTGAATAGATATTATAGCTCAACTAAAATATATTACAGTTTCTACATTATAAAATAAGTTATGGAAGTAGTGATTGTATCTAAACCTTTCTCTGTGCACTCTAATAGTGGTTTGGCCATGCTAACAATTTCCTCTGGTGGCATTCAATTATAATCTTCAAGTAGGTGACACCTCTAACCATATTTTCCCAATATCCAGTTAAATATCTATCTCACTCCACTCATATAATATCTCTCATTAAATTTTGTCATCCTATATATCTGTAATACTTCATTAACTACTATTAATAAGCTATTTCAAGATCACAAAGAAAACTGAGTTAAATGGCAATGAAATAATACTATAAGAAACATTATCCAGTGACTAGAAGACTCAAAGTAAATACATTCCCGTTTCTTTTCTACCATTGCCAATTTGACTTTAATAAGACAATTAGTTCTTATTAGACTAGGTTTCTCCATCTGCAAAATGAAATAGTACCAACCTGACAAAGGTGTCATGAAAATATATATATAAAGAAGAAAGTCCACATATAACCTGAAATTTAGATCACCACTATTATTAGAAAAATGTTAATTGATTGACATTTTCTATACCTTTGTCTGGGGTCTGGACCCCCGCTTGTATGGATTCTCATTACTCCTTTCTTTTCCCAATGTACTTCCCTTGCAATATTATGTGAAATCTGTTCTCTCATTCTTCTTGAATTCACAGCATTTTGCATAATTAAATCCTGTCCAGCCGAGATGTAAGACTTTTTCCACTTTATAGCTCTCTATAAACGTCCTACTTAACATTCAACAGCCTGAATTATTTTTTAGAGGATTGTTACCGTCTTCAAAACTCCGTTTTATCATTTAAAGGCAATGGACAAGGGAAACAGAACAATGGTAGGCTAAATGATTCTATTTCCCCTGAAATAATATTCATTTTTGGAACGTTTATTGATAAGTTCAATAAATAAGTGACCTGTCAAAATAAACTGATATTCATTATACAATATGACAATCACTATTTCATTTTATAGTCAGAGTTTGATGAAAGCAGATCTGAAGAAAACTGGCATTTGCCAATACTATCATGCTATCATCTCCCCGAAATGCAGAAGTTTATACCCATGTTCAAGATGTGTACTATATTCTTCCCTAAAGTACATAATTTTAATTTTATGATCTTATCTCAAATATCCTTTCCTAAAGCCCAATACAATGATGGCCTTATGTATAGATTTTTAGTAAACATACCAGTTTGGTTAGTATAGAATTTTATAGTAGAAAGAGCATCAGTTTGGTGTCAGGGAATTCCTGGCTCTGCATTAACTGTTACTTTGGGCAATTTACCTAATTTCCCTGAGGTTCCGTTTTCTCAACTGTAAAAAGATACTAGCAATGGATAACTTCTAAGGTTTTGTGAGGACTAAATTGAGCAATGAATGGAAAGTCCCAGCTACAGTGTCTGGGCATTAATGATGCTCAATAAATAGAAATTATTATTATAACTTCAAACCCTATACAAAGATGGCAGGCTTCTATTTTTCTGAGAATTTTATAGATTTTCATTTCAGTATAAAAGTCATGTCTATATTTAGGCATAGACACAGTAAAGAATACAATGCAATAAATCAGACTTTTAAACTAAATAATGTTAGAAAATTATGTAACATTTATTTGGTAACCACTGTATATGAATCATGTATGAAAGGCTACATAATGCCTATATTCAATAAATGTCACTCTAGATAATTTATTAGAACTGAGTAAATGAGTGAACTTCAAAAGCATCTACAAAAAAGACAGAAATTAATCACTACCAGCAAACTGATATTAACTAAGAGCAAGATTCCAGAGAACTGAGTATGCCAGAAGGTAAAGCATGTATAGGGTAAGGAATTAGGGCCTTTAGCAAACTAAAAGGTATATTCTTCTCCTGCCTCAACCTCTTAAACTAATTACCTAGAAATTACAGCCTGAAGTTAAACCCTGTCCCGTCTCATTAAGATTCCCTACCCCCACATGGAATAAAGAACTGGAGAAAAGCAAAAGTAACAGGAATAAGAGAACTGAGCAAAGCTATTTCTTTGCTGCCCTACATTCTGAAGAAACTGATAACTTTGCCTACAGGTAGGCATGTATTGTTGCCACTGGATCATTTCCAAGATTTGACGTATAGCAAGTTACCATATATGCATGATAACCTTAGGTTTTTCAAAAGATCACTCACCATTCCCTATTATTAAAGAGAAAGAGAAAACAGGTGCAGGTTAATCTTCCATACTTCCTGTTCCTCTAAGTCCTTTGGAGGTATATTAAAATTTCAACAGTAAAAATTTGGAATTTTAAGAGAGCGATGCCATAATTCTACCTATGATGCAACAACAGATGATATATTTCTCTGAGTTTTTTTCAATTCTCAGAGAAGATAAGCCTCTTGCATAGAGGGTACCTAATCCCCTATTTGATGGATAATCAGATTGTTTTATGTATCCTTTATTCTAGCCCTTGAATAAAGAAAAAAGTGATTCAAATTATTGTCCAATTTTCTTGATAATACTTATAAAGCACTTAATTGTTCCATGTTGTGTTTAAAAATCTGTCTCCAGTAGCCCTTGGATTCTATAGAGGTGCTTTAAGAGCTCAAGTAGTGTTGGTAGCATTTGATGATGTAACTGAATCAGAGATCTGGGGACTATCTCAACCAATTAACACAGATCTTTTAAAATATTTTGTGTAAATAATAAATAATAAAAAATATTCATTTTATTATTATAAAGTAACAAAAATGAGTTTGTATATCAAGTTCTATCGCCAGTACAAATGACATGTTGTGGAAAACATATTAAAAGCCAGAGTTTATAAAATTGATTACTACTATTCCCAAATATTCAAACTCTTCTTTGGCTCCTTTAAAATCAAAAGGATGTCTCCTATAATCCTAACACTCTGTGAGGCCGAGGTGGACAGATCACTTGAGGCCAACAGTACAAGACCAGCCCGGCCAACATGGTGAAACCCCGTCTCTACCGAAAAATACAAAAATCACCCAGGCATGGTGGCACGCACCTGTAATTCAGCTACTCAGGAGGCTGAGGCACAAGAATCCCTTGAACCTGGGAGGCGGAAGTTGCAGTGAGCCAAGATCATGCCAATGCACTCCAGCCTGGGCAACAGAGCGAATCTCTATCAAGAAAAAAAGAAAATCAGAAGACAAGAAATAACTAAGATAAAAGCTGAACTGAAGGAGATAGAAACATGAAAAACCCTTCAAAAATCAATGGATCCAGGAGCTGATTTTTTGAAAACATTAACAAAATAGATAGACTGCTAGCCAGACTAATAAAGAAGAAAATGGAGAAAAATCAAATAGACACAATAAAAAATGATAAAGGGGATATCACCACTGATCCCAGAGAAATACAAACTATCATCAGAGAATACTATAAACACCTCTATGTAAATAAACTAGAAAATCTACAAGAAATTGATAAATTTCTGGACACATACACCCGCTTAAGACTAAACAAGGAAGGAGTTGAATCCTTGAACAGACCTCAATTTCAGAACAAGTTCTGAAATTGAGGCAGCAATTAATAGCCTACCAACCAAAAAATGCGCAGGACCAGACAGATTCACACCCGAATTATACCAGAGGTACGAAGAGGAGCTGGTACCATTCCTTCTGAAACTATTCCAAACAATAGAAAAAGTGGGACTGCTCCCTAACTCATTTTATGAGGCCAGCATCATACTGATACCAAAACCCGGCAGAGACACAACAAAAAAAGAAAATTTCAGGCCAATATTCCTGACGAACATCAATGCAAAAATCCTCAATAAAATACTGGCAAACCGAATCCAGCAGCACGTCAAAAAGTTTATCCACCATGATCAAGTCGGCTTCATCCCTGGGATGCAAGGCTGGTTCAACATATGCAAATCAATAAACATAATCCATCACATAAACAGAACCAATGACAAAAACCACATGATTATCTCAGTAGATGCAGAAAAGGCCTTCAATAAAATTCAACTCACCTTCATGCAAACACTCTCAATAAACTAGGTATTCATAACATATCTAAAAATAATAAGAGCTATTTATGACAAACCCACAGCCAATATCATACTGAATGGGCAAAAACTGGAAGCATTCCCTTTGAAAACCAGTACAAGACAAGGATGCCCTCTCTCACCACTCCTATCAACATAGTATTGGAAGTTCTGGCTAGGGCAATCAGGCAAGAGAAAGAAATAAACAGTATTCAAGTAGGAAGAGAAGAAGTCAAATTGTCTCTATTTGCAGATGACATGATTGTATATATAGAAAACCCCATCGTCTCAGCCCCAAATCTCCTTAAGCTGATAAGCAACTTCAGCACAACCTCAGGATACAAAATCAATGTGCAAAAATCACAGGCATTCCTATAGACCAATAATAGAGAAACAGAGAACCAAATCATGAGTGAACTCCCATTAACAAATGTTTCAAAAAGAATAAAATACCAAGGAATACAATTTACAAGGGATTCGAAGGACCTCTTCAAGGAAAACTACAAACCACTGCTCAAGGAAATAAAAGAGAACACAAACAAATGGAAAAACATTCCATGCTCATGGATAGAAAGTATCAATATCGTGAAAATGGCCATAAGGCCCAAAGTAATTTATGGATTCAATGCTATCCCCATCAGGCTACCATTGACTTTCTTCACAGAATTAGGAAAAACTACTTTAAATTTCATATGGAACCAAAAAAGAGCATGTATAGCCAAGACAATCTGAAGCAAAAAGAACAAAGCTGGAGGCATCATGCTACCTGACTTCAAACTACACTACAAGGTCAAGACAGCATGGTACTGGTACCAAAACAGATATGTAGACCAATAGAACAGAACAGAGGCCTCAGAAATAATGCCACACATCTACCACCATCTGATCTTTGACAAACCTGAGAAAAACAAGCAATGGGGAAAGGATTCCCTATTTAATAAATGGTGTTGGGAAAACTGGCTAGCCATATGCAGAAAACTAAAACCGGACCCCTTCCTTACACTTTATACAAAAATTAACTCAAGATGGATTAAAGACTTAAATGTAAGATCTAAAACCATAAAAATCCTAGAGGAAAACCTAGGCAATACCATTCAGGATATAAGCATGGGCAAAGACTTCATCACTAAAACACCAAAAACAATGGCAACAAAGGCCAAAATTGACAAATTGGATCTAATTAAACTAAAGAGCTTCTGCACAGCAAAAGAAACTATCATCAGAGTGAACAGGCAACCTATAGAATGCGAGAAAATTTTTGCAATCTATCCATCTGACAAAGGGCTAATATCCAGAATCTGTAAGGAACTTAGACAAATTTGCAAGAAAAAAACAAACAGTGGGCAAAGGCCATGAACAGACATTTCTCAAAAGAAGATGTTTATGAGACCAACAAACATATGAAAAAAAGCTCATCATGACTGGTCATTAGGGAAATGCAAATCAAAACCACAATGAGATATCATCTCACGCAAGTTAGAATGGCAATCATTAAAATGTCAGAAAACAACAGATGCTGAAGAGGATGTGGAGAAATATGAATGCTTTTACACTGTTGGTGGGAGTGTAAATTAATTCAACCATTATGGAAGACAGTGTGGCGATTCCTCAAGGATCTAGAACCAGAAATACCATTTGACCTAGCAATCCCATTACTGGGTATAAATCCAAAGGATTATAAATCATTATACTATAAAAACACATGCACACATATGTTTATTGTGGCACTATTCCCAATAGTAAAGACTTGGAAACAACCCAAATGCCCATCAATGGTAGACTGGATAAAGAAAATGTAGCACATACACACCATGGAATACTATGCAACCATAAAAAAGGATGAGTTCATGTCCTTTGCAGGGACATGGATGAAGCTGGAAACCGTCATTCTCAGCAAACTAACACAGGAACAGAAAACCAAACACTGCATGTTCTCACTCATAAGTGGGAGTTGAACAAGGAGAGTCACAGGGAGGAGAACATCACACACCAGGGCCTGTCAAGGGGTGGGGGTCTAGGGGAGAGATAGCATTAGGAGAAATACCTAATGTAGATGACAGGTTGATGGGTGTAGCAAACCACCATGGCATGTATACCTATGTAACAAACCTTCACATTCTGCACATGTATCCCAGAACTGAAAGTGTAATTCAGAAAATAGATGATAGATAGATAGATACATATATGATGTCTAACAGGGGCATAGCCAGTTCTTTAGGGTTTTTGTTAATCACATGACATGGTAATACACCACCTATGTTTGGGGAAATGTAATAATCATGTTAGTTTGAGAAATGTGAGATAAAGCTTCATGAAATAGCAATGGAATAAGTTCTAAAGGACTCACCCTTCACTTCCACAGGCTAACTTGGCCCTTCTGAATTTGGTGCAACCATAGAAGCAATGTTGTCTTCACTGAAGAAATCTATAAAAGACTATCCTCCACAGAAATGCATGTGCCAAAAATTCTCCAGAACAATGTTCAAAAAGTCAACCTTGGAATCTGGACCAAAATCATGGCTGAGGTGCTTATCACAAACATTATCTACCCCTCACATTTTCTTTTCACTTGATGAGGCTTCAAGAGGAATACTTTTCCTCCTTAAAAAATTCTGAAACAAGGAGATTATTCCCATAAATATCTATGTTATCCATTTCCTTCTATAATAAGGTATAATAATGCAAATAAATTTGTCAAATTAGTTCTGTAAAATATTTTTCCTCTGATAATTTAGAAAATGAATCTAATTTCACAACTACCTTTAGGGACAACATTGAGCTTTTTTCATATTTGTAATTTCTTTAGCTATAATCACTATAATTTTTAAGGTGGTTCTTCACAGGTCATTTCTTTGGTAGCCCGATGATACAAATATCTTAAAGTAGCCTCCTTAACACTTCTGAAACCATCTTTAGCTAGCACCAACAATTTAAAATGTCCCTAAGGTCTATATCAATGTTCAAGAATAACACACAAAAGAAATATTGAACTGTGTTCAATGTAAAACAAAAAAATCAAGCCAAGGTTTCTTATTTTGTACTCTAAAATGATTCAGAAATGGAGGAGAGCTCAAAACATGTCATTGTGAGGAAAGGGACCCTACAGAATTCCTATCCCCGGGGCGAATCAGTCAATATAATTACAAAGTATCATCATACTCAAAAAACAGTCTAGTTCTTACCCTTTCTTCACATTCATACAAAGGGGTAATTGTAACCTCTGCTACCAGTTATCTTCAATAAGACTTTTCAAGGTATGGATTTCATCTGCATTGTTTTAGCTAAATGTTATAGATTTTATATATTCACTGAAAATACATGGGATGCTTAAGTCCCAGCATTGTATTGGATATACCATTCAATACAAGCAGACTAGTCATTAGCTTAGTTGCATACAAAAGAACCAAACGCATTTAGAATTGTTTGTTGTGTCTTCCTCCTTGAAATGAAAAGAGTTGAAGGGCAACTAAAATACAGTACCTAACTTTATGGAGTTTACATTCTAGCTGAGGAGATACAAGAGGACTGACTATACATAAAAAGTTAAGCTGCAATGTGATCCAATGAGAAAGGAGAGGTTTTATCTGTGTTATTTTTCAGATTTCTGTTAACACTGAATTGCAACAATAATTGCACAGTCATTTATATTTGTCTGTGAATCACAAAATAAATATTTAGAAGGAATAGACAGATAATGTAAATATGTCTGTTACCTTTTAGGTATCCCATTTTTTTTTTATTGAAATTTTTAGTGATTTTTTTTTTTTTTTTTTTTTTTTTTTTTGCTTTGTTTTGTTTTTCCTGGAAATGTAAAATATCACTTCCTGATTTGGGTATGCCATATACCAGACCAGAGAAAATCAGATTTTCAAGGTTAGAGCAGGCAAATGACCAGAATACTCTAGGACAATTATATAACTTTATATTCTACAGGTAACCATAAACATTCTAGTTAAACTTAAGCCTTTTGGGGTGATACAGTTTGGCTCTGTGTCCCCACCCAAATCTCATTTTGTAGCTCCCATAATTTCCCTGTGGAGCTGTGGGAAGAGGGCCACCATCCTTCAGACCCCAGAATGGTAGATCCAATGACAGCTTGCACCATGCATCTGGAAAAACTGCAGACACTCAACACCAGCCTGTGAAGGGAGCTGGGAGGGAGGCTGTTCTCTGCAAAGCCACAGGGGTGGAGCTGCCCAAGACCATGGGAACCTACCTCTTGCATCACTGTGACCTGGATGTGAGACATGGAGTCAAAGGAGATCATTCTGGAGCTTTAAGATGTGACTTCCCTGCTGGATTTCAGACTTGCAGGGGGCCTGTAGCCCCTTTGTTTTGGACAATTTCTCCCATTTGGAATAGCTGTATTTACCCGATGCTTGTACCTTCATTGTATCTAGGAAGTAACACATTTGCTTTTGATTTTACAGGCTTATAGGCAGAAAGGACTTGCCTTGTCTCTGCTGAGATTTTGGACTGCGGATTTTGGAGTTAATGACTTTGGAACACTGTTTGGGAGGCATGATTGGTTTTGAAATGTGAAGATATGAGATTTGGGAGGGGTCGGGGCAGAATTATGTGATTTGGCTCTGTGTCCCCACCAAATTTCATCTTATAGTTTCCATAATTTCCATGTGTTGTGAGAGAGACCTGGTGAAAGATGAATGAATTATGGGGGTGGGTCTTTCCCAAGCTGTTCTCATGATAGTGAATGGGTCTCACAAGATCTGATGGTTTTAAAAATGGATGTTGCCCTTCACAAGCTCTCTCTCTTTGTAGCTGCCATCCACGTAAGATGTTACTTGCTCTCCTTGCCTTCTACCATGATTGTGAGGCCTTCCAGACCACGTGGAATTGTGTGTCCAATGGAGCCTCTTTCTTTTGTTTAAAAAAAAAAAAAAAAAAGTCAACCTTGGAAAGTTCAATACGTTAGACTCACTGGCTTTGATTATGAAAATAAATAGATTAAGCATTTTTCCCTGTAAACACAGATAGACTGTAGTTTGATGCCTGCCCTTAAAAAAAAAAAGATGTAAAACAAATGCCTGTAACCAGCTGGCATCAATATAGTAAGCATCTGCCACACTTCAATAGAATAGCAACTGGTGGTGATCAGTGGGTCTTCTTAGTGGCCTGAACCAGCACATATAAGAGAATAAGCTAAACTAGCAATACTAAGAGAATGATAGCACTGGTCTCAAGAACTTGAGAAAATTTATCTGGTCCAATCGACAAATTTTTGTTTATGTTCTATTTTGGATACATTTCTTGAAATTTTGTTCTCAAATGCCTCGGGAGATGGTTTGCATTATATTTTTTAAAATACCCCAGAGTTGACTGTAAAAATGTTGAAGCACTGAATTCAGATCAATAAGACTATATTAAAAGGACCTGAACATTATGATTGCTGACTCTCACAAATGTACTCATAAGAAAAAATTGTAAGAGGTTCTAAAATATCCACAGTAAACTTATGTTATTTCTATGGCTTGATTATCTGATTTATCATGATTTATTTTACATTACTATGAGAACCACATATATATGTGTGTGTGTGTGTGTGTGTGTGTGTATGTAAAGTTTGGCATGGTTGCTAGGGGACATTAAGAGTATTGTTTATCATTATTATGGTTACTAATTATTAGTATAATAATTATGTTGGATAAAGACACAATATATGTATTAAATGGAATAATTATGTCCACAACTAAATAGGACTAATGTGCTAAAAACTCTTCACAATCAGTGTCTGGAGGCAGAAGCACAAAATCAAGGCAAGATCTTGCAAATACATATTTGGAATGATGCTTTGGAATTGAATCCTGAATCCCTCAGTAAGGGGACTATATTTATTCTGGGTTTGCATGTCCTGACTTTGATTAGTTTCTCAGGAAAAAAGGACTGCTTTTCATTAAGCAATCCTTTCTTTAAAGGAGTAGTCTGAACAACCTAGTGTGTGTTCACAATCAAGGTGCAGTCTCATTGCTTTGCCGTATATTATCCTGCATGGATTAAAAGAGCAAGCCAGCTCCTTCATTGGGTGAGATAATAAATATCCTACTTTCCTTGCGTGTTCAAAAATGCAGGAAATTTAACATTTGCCTTACTAAAAATGTGAAGTTAATATCAAAAAACTTGTCATCAGAGATAGGGAATTATATTTCCTGCCAATAGATGACATGTGTCAGGTATATGGATACTACATATTAGCCTTCCCACCTCTTTTTGTATCAAATACCTAGATTCATCCACTACGCATTACTGTACCTTCAGTGGTTTCATTGTCAGCTCCCATTTTCTGCTTCCTGCATTCTTCTCTCTCCCGATTCAAAATCATCGCTTTAACACATCATTCCTAATTAGATGATTAGTGCTTAGAAGGGCAGGAGATAAGTTATTTGCATAATTTAATCATAAAAAGAAGGTAAAGATACAGATTTTGCTGTTCGTTTGTACAATTATCTTCTTCAGCCTGGGGGGCTGAGATATTAATGTGATTAAACAGTATTTCTGCAAACAGGCAACTGTGTGTCCCCTATTAAAGTAAGGCTGGAGGCAAATGAAAAATTAATTTTAGAAGACAATCAATTTTATTCTACATGACTGTAATAAATAACAGTCCATCTGCAGACAACTCATTAAGCCTTGGGAGGGTACATGTGTCACAAACTCTAAATGACACACAAGACTGAATTTTCCACAACAGAACTAGTAATAAATGGCCTAGCAGCTGCCATATCAGCCCAGAAAGTCAACATACAAGAATTTCCTAGAAAATGAAGTGCACACAGTGTCATTCAGTCAACCAGTTAATTTAGTCCTGGTTGCAAAAATCTCTGACAACTGTTTCATTTTATTCTGCAATTTGCTATTTTCCTTGTGTTATGAATGTACATATATGTGTGTGTTCACATTTATTGGTGTAGCACTAATTTCAGAAATAAGAGCTAATGTTTTATAATCTTATTATGTGTTAAGCACTTTATGTACCTGAGGCTTATTAATCTTAAAAACCTCATGATTTATGTAGCTAATATTATTCCCATTTTTAGATGAAAAAACTGTGGCTTAGAGGGTCATACTTCTAGAAACTAGAAAGTATTAATATCAGAACAACTGTACCTATCTGAGACAAAACAGTAATTTTTTAGGCTTCTATTTAGGGGTATGTTATTCTGACATATCCTTAAAGTATAGCAATAGATTTTCTTAAAATATTAACACTTCCCAGCATAAATACATTTAATTATAATAAATCATAGTTACACTGCCAAACCAACAAACTGAAAGCATTTTCAGTACTTACATCCATGTACTATGTTTGGCACTGTGAGTGATAACATGACACATCAAACTGTTCCTGAAGTTGAAGAATTTACAAGCTAGTTTTGGGAGAGATAAAACATAAACACTTTAAATCCTAACAATTTATACAAAAAAAAAAAGAGATAGGCTGTCTGCAGATAAAAGTTCACAGAAGCAAGGGATCAACCATGCACTATGACAGAAGCCCTCATAGAGAAGATAAGACTTCAGCTAGACTTGTAAAGATGGTTGTTCTCAGCGAAAGCTTGAGTAGGGCAATTACTCCTAGAAAGGAATCACAACCTCACATTTTCTGATAACAGTTTCCTCAGGCAATTACATCAGTGCACTTCCATTCAGTTTTAACAAACCTGCCAATGATTCTTCCTTGATAAAATATTCATTTGAAGTTCTAATGTCATCGGATTTGAAATATCAGGAAGGATGAGTACTTGTTTTTTTGTTGTTGTTGTTGTTTGTTTTTTTGTGGGGTTTTTTTTTGTTTTTGTTCTTACTTTGCTTTTGCATAGTAGAGGTTAGGGTCATAGTGCTTTAAATGGTCTTTCTACAACACTTTGGACAACCTATCCTGATTGAGATAACCCACTGTTTAGTGCATACATATATCTCTTTTCAATGCTAGATAAAGAAGAGAAATAAAATTTCTTAAATCAACCCCACAAAACTAAAATTTTAACAATAAAATTGTCTTCTTTCTCCCTAAACAAGAGTCTTAATAGCAGATGTTACTACATATGGCTTCCCTTGCTATTCTCCAGCTGCAGAAATTAAAATTCACTCAGAATCAGTGACAGGGTCTAATGGGAGTCTGCAAATGCTGACCAAAGCCTCCTTTCCAAATACTCTATTAAGATGCCAGGTGAATGACTGGACAAGCCCCATCAGAGAAAATTTGTTTCCTAGGTAATCAGTAAGGAGTCAAGATTGAGATAGCCAACTTCTCAGCTTTGCTCTGCAATGATTTCACATGAGAACCTGGTTTAAAGCTTAACTACTTCTTCATTGCCAAACCTCCAAGGTCACAGAAATCCCAAGAGTAGTCAAAGACTAGCTGTGAGAAGTGGTGACTACAGAAAGAGCTCCTTAAGTAGCTTCCATGTGAGGTTAATAATGAATGACTCAGAAAACAGCAGGTGTTAAAAATATATGCTGATTTGGTTTCTGCCACTTTGACTGTATTATGAAGCATCTATAGGTAAAGGATCATGACTGTTTCTAAGTTCTTCACTGTATCTAACAGATATGTAGTACTCTTTACAAGATAGCTATGTGCTGCAACAGGGTGACTACAGTCAACGATAATTTATTGTACATTTCAAATTAACTTAGAAAGTATAATCGGATTATTTGTAACACAAAGAAAGGACATATGCTTGAGATGATGGATACTCCATTTACTCTGATTATTATCCACTGTATGCCTGTATCAAAATATCTCATGTACCCCATTGCACACCTAATACGTAGCCACAAAAATAAAAAACAAAAATTTTGAAATAGTAATGTGCCAAAACGAGAGTGAGAACTTAATTTACTCTTCCTGAATACATGATGTACTAATAAGATCAACAAACACACCAATAATATTCCCAGTATGAAATCGGTTTATAATAAAATAAAGTACAATCTTCCATTGGAAAATAATGTTAACACTAAATGATGTAAAGCAAATATATTCAATTATTTGGAAAATGTTATTTTCACAATATTCTTCAGACAGCTTCACTGAAGCACAGCATGTCCATGACAAATCAGAGATTATTAGCGTAAATATTCAAACCTTCATATTATGGTGAATGTGGATTAGTTTTAAAACAATACCTTCAGTCAAGTTCTCAGAGTTCTTAATTCCAACAACATTCATTTTTAAATTTTAGAAATTAAGAATCATTGCTTAACAGCGCAAAATCTGATAGTATTATTATATGTAGTACAACATTTTAGATACATTGACCCTCTCTTAATCCTTAGCAATTTCAATAAACAATGCACACGCAGAGGATACTACCAATACTCTAGTCTTTCAGTTTCTTGACCTCCTCTCCTCCAAAGGTCTTGTCCTCTGCACTTCAGCCACTCAAGCCCATATCCTAACCTTTGTAATTACCAGTAACTGCAACTCTTCCATATTCTTAATTTGGTGCATCCTACTCTCTGACCGCCACCATCTCTTTTATTCATTCCTTCTAGTACTCCGACTCCAACAATCCTTTGGCCCCATCTTGGAATTCCAATTCATTGAAAATACCATCACTGCCTCTCACCTCCTTGATATCTTCTTTCTACCTAAATGTTTTAAAATGTATTCTCATTCACTACATCACCTTTTGCATAAGCCCTCAATTCTTTTGCCCCTCTTGCTTTGTCATACTCATACTGCTTAGCAAAACCACAATTCTCATTAAATTCTATATTATTTGCCTACTTTGCAGCAGTACTGACACAGCTTTATGTGGTGAAATTAAAACACACAATCGCATTGACCATTTTGAATTTATGACCACGACCTTAATGGGCACTTAATGTTGTCTGGCAAGCATACTAAACCTCTTTTAATAGTTTACTCTAATACTTACCCACATAGCTATTTCACAGCAATACTTCCTTTCCAATCCTCATTTTGAAATGATGATCTTGTTGCCCACTTCATTGAGAAAATTGAAACAATTAGAAGAGGACTTCCATGGCGACCCAATACTGTATCAACTAGAATCTCCATCTACATACTCTGCCTGCCCACCTGTTAATGTTGATGCACTAATCTTGCTTCTGTCTAAAGGAAGATACTTCTACTTGTACATTGGATCCCATCTACTCTTTCCACTTCAGGCCGGGCGCAGTGGCTCAAGCCTGTAATCCCAGCACTTTGGGAGGCCAAGATGGGTGGATCACGAGGTCAGGAGATCGAGACCATCCTGGCTAACATGGTGAACCCCGTCTCTACTAAAAATAAAATAAAAATAAAACTAGCCAGGCGAGGTGGCGGGCGCCTGTAGTCCCAGCTACTTGGGAGGCTGAGGCAGGAGAATGGCGTAAACCCGGGAGGCGGAGCTTGCAGTGAGCCGAGATCGCACCACTGCACTCCAAGCCTGGGCAACAGAGCGAGACTCCGTCTCAAAAAAAAAAAAGGAATATCACTTCAGCAATATTCTTCTTTCATACAACATTAATTTCATTTTTACTTGATTATTCCTAATAGCGTATGCTGTTATGTCTTCCATCATCACAAAAAAATAACCTCATGACCCACTCCCCTCACACCCACTGTTTTTGCTACTTCCTGCCAACCCTAAATTATTTGCTATCTTTGCAGCAAATCCCTGGAAAGAGTTGTTGATACTCCACTTCCTCTCCTCTTATTCTTTCTTAAACACATGCCACTCAAACTTTTCATTCCCACTTCTCTATCAAAACTTTTATCATCAATATTACCAATGACTTTCATTGCCACAGCCAATTGCCAATTCTCATGTGACTTATTAGCAGCATTTGACACAGCTGATTATTCCCTCACTGTTGATAGGCTGTTTTCGATTAGCTTTCAGAACGTAGTTCTCTCTTCGTTTTCCTCTTATCTCACTGGATGTTCTTTGTCAGGCTCTTTGCTGATTCCTCCTCTTTGATCTCTTTAGGCCAGTGTGACCCAGGACTCAGTCCTCGAAACTCTACTCTCTTCTATTTACAGTCATTCCTCTCCTAAGAATATATCTCCTGTCCAGACATCTATCCCAAACACTGAACTTGTATATCTAATGCCTACTCTACATCTCTGCTTAAAGAAGTAAAAGACACTGGGCATGGTGGTTTACACCTGTAATCCCAGTGCTTTTGGAGGCTGAGGTGGGAGAATCACTTGAGCCCAGGAGTTCAAGACCAGCTTGGGCAACATAGCAAGATCCCTTTCCCTATACAAAAAATTAAAAATGATTAACTGGGGATGGTGGCATGTACCTGTAGTCCTAGCTGCTCAGGGGGCTGAGGCAGGAGTATAACAAGCCCAGGAGTTCGAGGCTGCAAGGAGCTATGATCGATCATGCCACTGCACTCCAGCCTGGGCAACACAGCAAGACCCTGTCTCTAAAAAGAAAAAGAAACGAATTGAAGAAAGCTCTTCAAACATGCTTGTAATTTATATCTAATAGTTTGTATACTGATCCCATAAAGACCTCATTTATCTTCACATCTCATCACAGAAGTTTCTTAGTTCAATATTTATTCTACAAATGTTTGCTGATCATCAACTATGGGCAAAAGCTCTATCCCAAGGAAAATACAAAGATCACCAACCATAGTATCTGACATCAAGAATATTACAATCTAAAAAGGGAGATTTTTAAAAACAGATTGGGCATGGTGGCTAACACCTATGATCCCACCACTTTGGGAGGTGAAGGCAGGAGGATCGCTTGAGGCCAGAAGTTCAAGAACAGCCTGGGCAACATAGTGAGACTCAGGTCTCTAAAAAATAAATGATTTAAATTACCTGGCCATGGTGATGTTTGCCTGTAATGCCAGCTACTCAGGAGGCTGAGGCAGGATGATCGCTTGAGCTCAGGAATTCAAGGCTACAGTTAGCGATGATCATGCCACTACACTCCAGCCTGGATGCAGAGCGAGACCCTGTCTCTAAAAAATAAAAACTGTATTCTTGATCTCTGCCCCCTACCTGCTCTACCTCCAGTTTCCCCCTCCCCCAAATGAAGGAAACTTCAGCCTCCCAGTTGCATATGCCAAATTCCTGGAGTTGTTCGTGACTCTTTTCTTTCTCTCACACCCAGTATCTAATCCATCATGAAGTGCTGTTGGTTCTACCTTCAAAACCTATCCAGATTCTGACCAATTGTCATCACATCTACTCTACCACTATGGTCTAAGCCATCGCCATCTCTCTCATGGTTCACTGCAATAGCATCCTGCTTCTACCTTTGCCTTATACGAGCCTATTCTCAACCTAGCCAGAGCGGTCCTTTAAAAATCTAAGCCAGATCCTCTTATACTCCTGCTTAAAACACTGCAATAATCCATTCCATTCAGAAAAAAAACAAAGTTTTCAAAATGGCCTAAAAGCTCCCATGTGGCTGACTCCCCAACATTACCATTTTGATCTCTTTCCTACTCCATTATGAACACTCTCCCCTCATTCACTCTTACAGCCTTCTTAACGTTCCTCAAAACTTCCAGGTATGCTCCTGGCTTCTGTTCCAACTGTTCCCTCAGTCTGAGACACTTTCCCCAGATTCTACTTTCCTAACTCCCCTCCATTTCAAGACTGTGAGCAAATCTCACATACTTAATGAAGCCTACAATGCCCATCCTATTTAAAACTGCAACTTACTCCAATCCTCCCATACCCTTACTTTACTCTACTTGCTTTATTTTTCCACTTTCTAACGTGTAATATCATTTCCTAATTTGGTATAAATATTGTTTATTGTCTTCCCACATCCACAGTACTATACATTAGAATATAATCTCTTTTTCAAGGGAAGAGATCTTTGCCTGTTTCTTTTTAATAGACGTATCCCAAGCACCTAGAAGAGTGACTGACACAGAGTACACCAAATAACTATTTGATGAGTAAATGAATGAATGAATGGTAATCTTTTTTATATGTGTATGTGTTTTCTCTACAATAAGATTTAAATCTTTCTGAAAGCATCCACAGATCCTAGAATAGTATTTCAGACACAAGGGACAATTCATATTTTCTTAGTAACTAGATCCCAGTTTCATACTTAAATTTTATGCTTCATTATTATGCTGTTGTCTCTAAACACTTTCTTGAATTATAAGTCCTTTTACTTTTCTTTCAAACTATTAAGCTTTTTGTTGATTCCCAAAACCTTTCTGTAAATGCATATGGAATTGAGTCTCCATTCAAGGGATCTTTTTAGTATATTTCTGAAGATGCTATCATTAAAAGGCAGTATTTCCTATGAGGGCATGCACCTTGAAGAAATTACAGTGAAATTCCTGTGTAGTGCTTCTCTCTTCTTCTACTTTGTTTATCCCTAATTCCCACCACTAGATTTTCCATAATTCCCTGGCTATATAGAACAATCCACCACCTAATTAAACTTGTTTGCTCAAGCCCATCATTCAAGAGTCAGCATAGACAGGATAATGTACCAGAGGAGGCACAACAGAAGACTTAGATTCAAGAATTGGCTCTGCCTGTAATAGACTATGAGGCCGCAGGTCATTCATTTTACTTGCCCACATTTCCATTTTCTCACTTAAATTTCAGATGGAATTACCTGCCTCATAAGATTGTTGTGGGAATAACCTCAGATAGTGTGTGAATACACCTTGCAGCCTGGGAACTGCTGCAGACCCTGAGATACTATTACTTCCTAGAAGCACTGTTGGCTTCATTATCACAATGGATGATGCTGATTTAACACTGAGTAAAAAAAGTGTAAATGAGATTAATTGATCTCAAAACATGCCTTGTTGTAATCAGCCATTTGTTTACAAAAATTTGAAAATTTCGCAGCAAAATTATAAAAATAGACACTTCTAAGGATCCGATTTAATGAACCAGTATATGTGAAAGCACTATATAAACTATAAACCTTGATAGTAATTTAAACTTTCAGATATAGTTTTAGACAAAAGGGTTGTAGTAAATACTCAAACTACTTAATTACAAAAGTGACAAAAATGCCATGCTAGTGTTCTTTAATTCAAATTGTAGTGTTCATTAAATAACCTCGAATGCAGTTGTTCAAATTACTCCCGGAAATGCAAACTTAGTTAGCAGCGAATACAATAAAAACTTCACACGTGTACCCAAAGGCAAATTTTAATCCTTTTCTTTAAAAAAATTCATTCTCAAGGCAAAGCAAGGTAGCTGAAAAGAAAGCTTCACAAGTTAACAACTATCTACACAGAAAAAACACCTTCATAAGAAACAAACATCAAGTGAGCACTCATAGTATCTAGTTTTAACTTCATATCGCTGAAAGAGACACTGAAGAGATAGAAAAAAGTCCTGAATTGCTAATGCTACCCTTCCCCAACTCCCCAGCAGCAAGAGCAGCATGTGGGTCAAAGAGCATTTCTGGGTGCTGGGAGAGGGAGAACACATCAATTGTGAGACACTGAACTCAGTGCTGTCATGTTAGAGCAGAAAAATCCCAGACCAAACTTGTCTTACTGCTGCCCATGGAGGGTGCATTTAAACCAGCCCTAGTAAGAGGGGAATCCCCAATCCCAACTGTCCATACTTGAGCACCAGCAAACCTCGCCACTGAGGGCCAAAGTGCTCTCAGTCTCTAAGTAACCTTGAAAGACAGTCTAGGCCATAAAAACTGCAACACTTAGGCAAGTCCTAGTGCTGAACTAGGCCCAGAGACACAGACTGGAGGTGGTTGTGGGGGAGGGCATGACATACTGAGAAACCAGCTGGGACAGCCAAAGGAGTGCTGGCATTGCCCCTCCCATAACCCCAGGCTGCATGGCTCCTGGCTCTGAGAGACACCCCTTTCCTTCCACTTGAGAGAAGAAGGAAGAGTGGAAAGGATTTTGTCTTGCATTTAGGATACCAGCTCAGCTACAGCAGGATAGGGCACCATTCACCACGTGAAAAGAAAATAAATCTTGGGGCCCCAAAATCATTAAGCTAAAAGGAAAAGTCAAGCTGGGAGCTGCATAGGGCCAACCGCCTCCCATTCTATTCAAAGTCATCTCTCTGTTCACTTAGATAAACGCATATCTGATTACCTCCTTTGAACAGGCTAATCAGAAATTCAAAAGAATGCAACCCTTTGTCTCTTACCTAGCTATGACCTGGAAGCCCCCTCCCTACTTCAAGTTGCCCTGCCTTTCCAGACTGAACCGATGTACCTCTTAAATATATTGGTTGATGTCTCATGTCTCCCTAAAATGTGTAAAACCAAGCTCTGTCCTGATCGCCTTGGGTACATGTCATCAGGGCCTCCTGAGGCTGTGTCACTGGCACGTGCTTAACTTTGGCAAAATAAACTTTCTAAATTGACTGAGACCTGTCTCAGATATTTTGGGTTAACAACAACAAGCTGACTAAAGTGTCCTTGGGACTTAAGAGAACATCAACAGTAGTCTGGCAGTCCTCCTTGTGGCCTAGGGTGGCAGCAGCTATGGAGTGAGGCTCCTTTGCATTGGCAAAGGGGCAAAAAGAATGGGAAAGACTAAGTCTTGTCATTTGAGGGCCATCTCAGCCACAATACAATAGAACTACTTAGAAGTAGACTTCTAAGGTTTTTGACTGTAGTACCTGAATCCCTGACCTCTGGACCCGCACTAGGCCTGGAGGACCTTGCCGCCCTGAAGGGAAGAACACAGGCCATGCTGGCTTTGTCACCCGTTGACTGTAGAACCCTAGGACCTTGAGCAAACATAAGCAGTAGCCAGGAAGTTGTTAGAGCCAAAATTGGGTAAGAGCCAGTGCTGTGATGACTTCAGATCTGACCCAGTGCAGTCATAGTGGTGGTGGCAACAAGGGTGCTTGTGTCACTCCACCCCCAGCTTTAGGTGGCTCAGAACAGAGAGAGAGAGAGAGATGCTTTTTGTTTGGGAAAAAGTAAGAGAAAAGAACGAGAGTTTGTGCCTGGTAATCCAGAAAATTCTCCCAGATCTTGTCCGAGACCATCAAGGCAGTACCTCTACGAGTCTGAAAGAACAACAGCAGTACTAGACTTGGGGTGCCCTTGAAGCAGATACAGCTTAGATCACCACATCCAAGTCTTTTCAAGTGTCTGGAAAGCCATCCTTCTTGGGATGGATAAATAAGCTCAGTGAAGACTACAACAAATACCTAATTCTTCAATACCCACACATCAAAGAACATCTATTAGCATCAGCATCATCCAGGAAAACACGGCTTCACCAAACGAACTAAATAAGGCGCCAGGGACCAATCGTGGAGAAACAGAGATATGTGACCATTAAGATAGAGAATTCAAAACAGCCGTGTTGAGGAAACTCAAAGAAATTCAAGAAATGCAAAGAAGGAATTCAGAATTATATCAGATAAATTTAACAAAGAAATTAAAATAATTGAAAATAATCAAGCACAAATTTTTTAGCTGAAAAATGCAATTAGCATACTGAAGAATGCAAGAGAATCTTTTAATAGCAGAATTGATCAAGAAGAAGAATTAGTGAGTTTGAAGACAGGCTATTTGAAAATACACAGAGGAGACTAAAAAAAAAAAATGAAGTATACTGGCAGGATCTAGAAAATAGCCTTAAAAGGGCAAGTCTAATAGTTACTGGCCTTAAAGAGAAGGCAAGGGTAGAGATAACGGTAGAAAGTTTATTCAAAAAGATAATGGAGAATGTCTCAAACCTAGAGAAAGATATCAATATCCAAGTACATGAAGGTTATAGAACAGCAAGCAGATGTAACACAAAGAATACTACCTCAATGCATTTAATAATCAGACTCCCAAAGGAAAAAGAAAGGATCCTAAAAGCAGTAAGAGAAAAAAAAATGTGATAAAATGGAGCTACAATATGTCAGGCAGCAGACTATTCAGTGGAAATCTTACAGGCCAGGAGAGAGTGGCAGAACATATTTAAAGGGCTGAAGGAAAAATACTTTTGCCATAGAATAGTATATCCAGTAAAAATATCCTTCAAACACAAAGGAGAATTAAAGACTTCCCCAGACAAATAAAAGCTGAGGGATTTCATCAACATCAGACCTACCTTACAAGCAATGCTAAAGGAAATACTTCAATCACAAAGAAAATGACATTAAAGAACAATAAGTAAGGGTTTGGAAGGTACAGAATGCACAGGTAATAATAAGCACACAGAAAACCACAGAATATTATAACACTGTAAATGTGGTGTGTAAACTACTCTTATACTAAGTAGAAAAACTAAACAATGAACCAATGAAAAACAAGAACTACAACATATCAAGACATAGTCAGTACCATACAATATGAATGGAAACAATAAAATGTTAAAAAACAAGGGTACAAAGTTATGGCATAAGGTTCTTATTAGTTGTCTTTTTGGGTTTTTTTAATGCAAAGTGTGAAGTTTTTTCAGCTTAAAATAATGGGTTATAAGATAGTATTTGCAAAACTCATGGTAAATTCAAACCAAAAGACATGCAAAAGAGACATAAAAAATAAAAAGGAAAAAACTGAATTATATCACTGAGAAAGTCACCTTCCTAGATGAAGAAAGGAAGGAAAAAAAAAGACAAGAAAACAAATAACAAAATGGCAGAAGTCCTTATCAATAACACTGAATGTAAGTAGACTAAACTCTCTAATCAAAACATATAGAGTGTTTGAATGGATGAAAAAAAAAAAAAAAAGACCCATTGATCTGTTGCCCACAAGAAACACACTTCACCTATAAAGACACACAAAGACTGAAACTAAAGGGATAGGAAAAAATATTCCATGCCAATGGAAACCAGAGAAGCATGGGAGTCACTATATTTATATCAGACAAAATAAATCTCAAGACAAAAACTATAAAAAGAGACAAGGAAGGTCACTATATAATGATAAAGGGGTCAATTCAGCAAGAGGATATAATAATTGTAAATATCTATGCACCCAATAATGGAGCATCCAGCCATATAAAGAAAATATGATTAGAGCTAAAGAGAGAGATAAACTCAAATTCAATGACAGCTGGAGATTTCAACACCTTACTTTCAACACTGGACAGATCTTCCAGACAGAAAAACCAAAAAGAAACATCAGACTTAATCTACACTATAGACCAAATGGATCTAATAGACAATTGCAGAATATTTCATACAAGAGCTGCAGGATACACATTATTTTCCTCAGCACATGGATCATTCTCAAGAACATACCATATGTTAAATGATAAAACTAGTCTTAAAACATTCAAAAAACTTGAAATAATATCAAACATCTTCTCTGACTACAATGGAATAAAACTATAAATGAATATCAACAGGAATTTTGGAAACTATATGAAGACATGGAAATTAAGCAATATGCTCCTGAATGACCAGTGGGTCCATAAAGAAATTAAGAAGCAAACTGAAAATTGTACTGAAACAAATGATAATAAAAACACAAAATACCAAACCTATGGGATTCAGCAAAAGCAATAAGAGGGAAGTTTATAGCTGTAAGTGCCTACATCAAAAAAGAAGAAAAACTTCAAATAAACTATCTAACATTACACCTAAAAGAATTTAAAAAGCAAGAGCAAATCAAACTCAAAATTAGTAGAAGAAAATAAATAATAAAATTAGGAGAGAAATAAAATTGAAATTATAGAAAACAAAAGATTTATAAAACAAAAAAAAAATTGATTTGTTAAACAAAATTTACAAACCTTTAACCAGACTAAGAAAAAAAAGAGAGAAAATTCCAATAAACAAAATTAGAATTGAAAAAAGGAGACATTACAATGGATACTGCAGAAATTCAAAGGATCATTAGTGTTTACTATTAGCAACTACGTGCCAATAGATTGGAAAACCTAAAAGAAATGAACAAATTCCTAGATACATACATACCAAGACTGAAACAGAAAGAAATTCAAAACCTGAACAGTTCAGTAACAAGTAATGACATTGAAGCAGTAACAAAATTCTCCCAGTAAAGAAAAGCCTGGGGTCCCAGAGCAAGATGGCCGAATAAGAACAGCTCCAGTCTCTAGCTCCCAGCGTGAGCGACACAGAAAACGGGTGATTTCTGCATTTTCAACTGAGGTACTGGGTTCATCTCACTGGGGAGTGCCAGACAATCAGTGCTGGTCAGCTGGTGCAGCCCGACCAGCAAGAGCTGAAGCAGGCAGGGCAAGGCATTGCCTCACCTGGGAAGCACAAGGGGGAAGTGAATCCCTTTTCCTAGCCAGGGGAACTGAGACACACAACACCTGGAAAATCGGGTAACTCCCATCCTAATACTGCACTTTACCAAGGGTCTTAGCAAACGGCACACCAGTGGATTATATCCCACACCTGGCTGGGAGGGCCCCACGCCCGCCCTTGGAGCCTCCCTCATTGCTAGCACAGCAGTCTGCTATATAACTGCAAGGCAGCAGCGAGGCTGGGGGAGGGGCGCCTGCCATTGCTGAGGCTTAAGTAAGTAAACAAAGCTGCCTGGAAGCTCGAACTGGGTGGAGCCCACAGCAGCTCAAGGAGGCCTGCCTGTCTCCGTAGACTCCACCTCTGGAGACAAGGCATAGCTAAACAAAAACCAGCAGAAACCTCTTCAGATGCAAATGACCCTGTCTGACAGCTTTGAAGAGAGCAGTGGCTCTCCCAACATGGAGGTTGAGATCTGAGAACAGACAGACTGCCTGCTCAAGTGGGTCCCTGACACCTGAGTAGCCTAACTGGGAGACATCCCCCACTAGGTGCAGACCAACATCCCACACCTCACACGGTGGGGTACACCCCGAGACGAAGCTTCCAGAGCAAGAATCAGACAGGAACACTCGCTGTTCAGCAATATTCTGTCTTCCACAGCCTCTGCTGCTGATACCCAGGCAAACAGGGTCTGGAGTGGACCTCAAGCAATCTCCAACAGACCTACAGCTGAGGGTCCTGACTGTTAGAAGGAAAACTAACAAACAGAAAGGACACCCACACCAAAACCCCATCAGTACATCACCATCATCAAACACCAAAGGCAGATAAAACCACAAAGATGGGAAAAAGGGCAGAAAAGCTGGAAATTCAAAAAATAAGAGTGCATCTCCCCCTCCAAAGGAACGCCACTCATCGCCAGCAACGGATCAAAGCTGGATGGAGAATGACTTTGACGAGTTGAGAGAAGATGGCTTCAGTCCATCAAACTTCTCAGAGCTAAAGGAGGAATTACGTACCCAGTGCAAAGAAACTAAAAATCTTGAAAAAAGAATGGAAGAATGGATAACTAGAATAATCAATGCGGAGAAGGCCATAAACGAATGGACAGAGATAAAAACCATGACACAAGAAATACGTGACAAATGCACAAGCTTCAGTAACCGACTTGATCAACTGGAAGAAAGAGTATCAGTGACTGAGAATCAAATGAATGAAATGAAGCAAGAAGAGAAGTCTAAAGAAAAAAGACGAAAAAGAAATGAACAAAGCCTTCAAGAAGTATGGGATTATGTGAAAAGACCAAATCTACATCTGATTGGGGTGCCTGAAAGTGAGGGGGAAAATAGAACCAAGTTGGAAAACACTCTTCAGGATATCATCTAGGAGAACTTCCCCAACCTAGTAGGGCAGGCCAACATTCAAATTCAGGAAATACAGAGAACGCCACAAAGATACTCCTCGAGAAGAGCAACTCCAAGACATAATTGTCAGATTCACCAAAGTTGAAATGAAGGAAAAACTGTTAAGGGCAGCCAGAGAGAAAAGTCAGGTTACCCACAAAGGGAAGCCCATCAGACTAACAGCAGATCTCTCGGCAGAAACTCTCCAAGCCAGAAGAGAGTGGGGGCCAATATTCAACATTCTTAAAGAAAAGAATTTTCAACTCAGAATTTCATATCCAGCCAAACTAAGTGTCATCAGTGAAGGAGAAATAAAATCCTTTACAGACAAGCAAATGCTTAGAGATTTTGTCACCACCAGGCCTGCCCTACAAGAGACCCTGAAGGAAGCACTAAACATGGAAAGGAACAACCGGTACCAGCCATTGCAAAACCATGCCAAAATGTAAAGACCATCAATGCTACGAAGAAACTGCATCAACTAACGAGCAAAATAACCAGCTAATATCACAATGACAGGATTAAGTTCACACATAACAATATTAACCTTAAATGTAAATGGACTAAATGCTCCAATTAAAAGACACAGACTGGCAAACTGGATAAAGAGTCAAGACCCATCAGTTTGCTGTATTCAGGAGAACCATCTCACATGCAGAGACACACATAGGCTCAAACTAAAGGGATGGAGGAAGATCTACCAAGGAAATGGAGAACAAAAAAAAAGCAGGGGTTGCAATACTAGTCTCTGATAAAACAGACTTTAAACCATCAAAGATCAAAAGGGACAAAGAAGGCCATTACATAATGGTAAAGGGATCAATTCAACAGGAAGAGCTAACTATCCTAAATATATATGCACCCAATACAGGAGCACCCAGATTCATAAAGCAAGTCCTTAGAGACTTACAAAGAGACTTAGATTCCCATACAATAATGATGGGAGACTTCAACACTCCACTGTCAACATTAGACAGATCAACGAGACAGAAAGTTAACAAGGATATCCAGGGATTGAACTCAACTCTGCACCAAGCGGACGTAATAGACATCTACAGAACTCTCCACCCCAAATCAACAGAATATACATTCTTCTCAGCACCACATCACACTTCTTCCAAAATTGACAACATAATTGGAAGTAAAGCACTCCTCAGCAAATGTAAAAGAACAGAAATTATAACAAACTCTCTCTCAGACCACAGTGCAATCAAACTAGGACTCAGGACTAAGAAACTCAATCAAAACCGCTCAACTACATGGAACCTGAACAACCTGCTCCTGAATGACTACTGGGTACATCACAGAAATGAAGGCAGAAATGAAGATGTTTTTTGAAACCAATGAGAACAAAGATACAACATACCAGAATCTCTGGGACACATTTAAAGCAGTGTGTAGAGGGAAATTTATAGCACTAAATGCCCATAAGAGAAAGCTGGAAAGATCTAAAATTGACACTCTAACATCACAATTAAAAGAACTAGAGAAGCAAGAGCAAATACATTCAAAAGCTAGCAGAAGGCAAGAAATAACTAAGATCAGAGCAGAACTGAAGGAGATAGAGACACAAAAAACCCTCCAAAAAATCAATGAATCCAGGAGCTGGTTTTTTGAAAAGATCAACAAAATTGATAGACCGCTAGCAAGACTAATAAAGAAGAAAAGAGAGAAGAATCAAATAGACGCAATAAAAAATGATAAAGGGGATATCACCACCGACCCCGCAGAAATACAAACTACCATCAGAGAATACTATAAACTCCTCTATGCCAATAAACTAGAAAATCTAGAAGAAATGGATAATTTCCTGGACACTTACACTCTCGCAAGACTAAACCAGGAAGAAGTTGAATCCCTGAATAGACCAATAGCAGGCCCTGAAATTCAGGCAATAATTAATAGCCTACCAACCAAAAAAAGTCCAGGACCAGATGGATTCACAGCTGAATTCTACCAGAGGTACAAGGAGGAGCTGGTACCATTCCTTCTGAAACTACTCCAATCAATAGAAAAAGAGGGAATCCTCCCTAACTCATTTTATGAGGCCAACATCATCCTGATACCAAAGCCTGGCAGAGACACAACAAAAAAAGAGAATTTTAGACCAATATCCCTGATGAACATTGATGCAAAAATCCTCAATAAAATACGGGTAAACCTAATCCAGCAGCACATCAAAAAGCTTATCCACCATGATCACGTGGGCTTCATCCCTGGGATGCAAGGCTGGTTCAACATACGCAAATCAATAAACGTAATCCAGCATATAAACAGAACCAAAGACAAAAACTACATGATTATCTCAATAGATGCAGAAAAGGCCTTTGACAAAATTCAACAGCCCTTCATGCTAAAAACTCTCAATAAATTCAGCATTGATGGAATGTATCTCAAAATAATGAGAGCTATTTATGACAAACACACAGACAATATTATACTGAATGGGCAAAAATTGGAAGCATTCCCTTTGAAAACTGGCACAAGACAGGGATGCCCTCTCTCACCACTCCTATTCAACATAGTGTTGGAAGTTCTGGCTAGGGCAATCAGGCAAGAGAAAGAAATCAAGGGTATTCAGTTAGGAAAAGAAGAAGTCAAATTGTCCCTGTTTGCAGATGATATGATTGTATATTTTGAAAACCCCATCATCTCAGCCCAAAATCTCCTTAAGCTGATAAGAAACTTCAGCAAAGTCTCAGGATACAAAATTAATGTGCAAAAATCACAAGCATTCTTATACACCAGTAACAGACAAACAGAGAGCCAAATCAGGAATGAACTTCCATTCACAATTGCTTCAAAGAGAATAAAATACCTAGGAATCCAACTTACAAGGGATGTAAAGGACCTCTTCAAGGAGAACTACAAACCACTGCTCAGTGAAATAAAAGAGGACACAAACCAATGGAAGAACATACCATGCTCATGGATAGGAAGAATCAATATCATGAAAATGGCCATAGTGCCCAAGGTAATTTATAAATTCAAAGCCATTCCCATCAAGCTACTGATGACTTTCTTCACAGAATTGGAAAAAACTGCTTTAAAGTTCATATGAAACCAAAAAAGAGCCCGCATTGCCAAGACAATCCTAAGTCAAAAGAACAAAGCTGGAGGTATCACGCTACCTGACTTCAAACTATACTACAAGGCTACAATAACCAAAACAGCATGGTACTGGTATAGTACAAAACAGAGATATAGACCAATGGAACAGAACAGAGTCCTCAGAAATAATACCACACATCTACAGCCATCTGATCTTTGACAAACCTCAGAAAAACAAGAAATGGGGAAAGGATTCCCTATTTAATAAATGGTGCTGGGAAAATTGGCTTGCCATATGTAGAAAGCTGAAACTGGGTCCTTTCCTTACTCCTTATACGAAAATTAATTCAAGATGGATTAGAGACTTAAATGTTAGACCTAATACCATAAAAACTCTAGAAGAAAACCTAGGTAATACCATTCAGGACAGAGGCATGGGCAAGGACTTCATGACTAAAACACCAAAAGCAATGGCAACAAAAGCCAAAATTGACAAATGGGATCTAATTAAACTAAAGAGCTTCTGCACAGCCAAGGAAACTACCATCAGAGTGAACAGGCAACCTATAGAATGGGAGAAAATTTTTGCAATCTACTCATCTGACAAAGGGCTAATATCCAGAACCTACAAAGAACTCACACAAATTTACAAGAAAAAAACAAACAACCCCATCAAAAAGTGGGCAAAGGATATGAACAGACATTTCTCAAAAGAAGACATTCATACAGCCAACAGACATATGAAAATATGCTCGTCATCACTGGCCATCAGAGAAATGCAAATCAAAACCACAATGAGATACCATCTCACACCAGTTAGAATGGCGATCATTAAAAAGTCAGGAAACAACAGGTGCTGGAGAGGATGTGGAGAAATAGGAACACTTTTACACTGTTGGTGGGATTGTAAACTGGTTCAATCATTGTGGAAAACAGTATGGTGATTCCTCAAGGATCTAGAACTAGAAATACCATATGACCCAGCCATCCCATTACTGGGTATATACCCAAAGGATTATAAATCATGCTGCTATAAAGACACATGCACATGTATGTTTATTGTGGCACTATTCACAATAGCAAAGACTTGGAATCAACCCAAATGTCCATCAGTGACAGACTGGATTAAGAAAATGTGGTACATATACACCATGGAATACTATGCAGACATAAAAAAAGATGAGTTTGTATCCTTTGTAGGGACATGGATGCAGCTGGAAACCATCATTCTCAGCAAACTATCGCAAGAACAGAAAACCAAACACTGCATGTTCTCACTCATAGGTGGGAACTGAACAATGAGATCACTTGGACTCGGGAAGGGGAACATCACACACCGGGGCCTATTATGGGGAGGGGGGAGGGGGGAGGGATGACATTGAGAGTTATACCTGATGTAAATGACGAGTTGATGGGTGCTGATGAGTTGATGGATGCAGCACACAAACATGGCACAGGTCTACAAATGTAACAAACCTGCACGTTGTGCACATGTACCCTAGAACTTAAAGTATAATAATAAAAATAAAATAAATTAAAAAAAGAAAAGCCTGGGACCTGAAGGCTTTACTGATAAATTCTACCAAACATTTAAAAAAGAATGAAACCCCATACTATTCAAACTATTCCAAAAAAATAGAGGAGGAGGGAATACTTCCACACTGAATCTATGAGGCCAGTATTAACCTGACACCCAAACCAGACAAAAACACATCAAAAATGAAAACTACAGTCCAATACCTCATATGAATTTGATGTAAAAATCCTCAGCAAAATATTAGCAAGCCAAATTCAGGAATACATTAGAAAGATCATTCAACATGACCAAGTGGGATTTATCGCTGGGATGCAAGGCTGGTTCAGCATATACAAATCAATTGCTTTGACACATCATATCAACAGAATAAAGAATAAAAACTATGTAATCATTTCAAATGATGCTAGAAAAGCATTTGGTGAAGTCCAACATCCTTCATGTTAAAAAGCCTCAAAAAACTGGGGATAGAAGGAATATATCTCAACATAATAAGAGCCATATATGACAGACCCACAGCTAGTATCATACTAAATGAGGAAAAACTGAAAGCCTTTCCTTTAAGATCTGGAACATGACAAGGATGCCCACTATCATCGCTGTTATTCAACATAGTACTGGAAGGCCTCGCTAGAGCAATCACACAAGAAAAAAATATAAAGGGCAGCCAAATTAAAAAGGAAGAAGTCAAACTATGCTTGTTTGCAGATGATATGATCTTATATTTGGAAAAACATAAAGACTCCACAAGAAAGTTGTTAGAACTGATAAACAAATTAAGTAAAATTACAGAATATGAAATCAACGTACAAATATCAGTGGCATTTCTATATGCCAGCAGTGAACAATCTGAAAAAGAAAAAATTATAAAACTTACATGGAACCACAAAAGACCCAGAATAACCAAACCTACCCTAACCAGAAAAGCAAAACTAGAAGAGTCTTATTACCTTACTTCAAATTATACTACAGAGCTATAAGGAACCAAAACAGCATGTTACTGGCATGAAAACAGATATATACACTGATTGGAACAGAATAGAGAACCCAGAAGCAAATCTGCAAACCTACAGTGAACTCATTTTCAACAAAGGTGCCAAAAATATACCCTAGGGAAAAGAAAATCTCTTCAATAAAGAGTGCTGGGAAAAGTGGAAATGTATACACAGAGGAATGAAGCTAGATCCCTATGTCTCACCATATGCAAAAATCAAATCAAAATGGATTAAAGACTTAAATCTAACACCTCAAACTGTGAAACTGCTACAACTTTGGGGGAGATCTCCAGGGTATTGGTCTGGGCAAAGATTTCTTGAGCAACACCCCACAAGTATAGGCAACCAAAGCAAAAATGAACAAACGGGATCACATCCAGTTAAAAAGCTTCTGCACAGCAAAGGATACATTTAATAAAGTGAAGAGACAACCCACAAAATAGAAGAAAATATTTGCAAACTACCCATGTGACAAGGGATTAATAACCAGAATATATAAGGAGCTCAAACAACTATATACGAAAAAAATCTAATAATCCAATTAAAAAAAAATGAGCGAAAGATTTGAGAAGACATTTCTCAAAAGAAGACATACAAATGGCAAACAGGTATAAGAAAAGGTGCCCAACATCATTTGTCATCAGAGAAATGCAAATCAAAACTACAATGAGATACCCTCTCACCCCAATTTAAATTGCTTATATCCAAAGGACAGGCAATAATAAATACTGGTGAGGATGTAGAGAAAAGGGGAGCTTCATACATTGGTGGAAATGTAAGTTAGTACAACAACTATGGAGAACATTTTGGAGCATCCTCAAAAAACTAAAATTTGAGCTACCATTTGATCCAGCAATACCACTGCAGAGTATATACACAAAAGAAACAAAATCAGTATATCAAAGAGATACCTGCACTCCCTTGTTCATTGCAGCACTGTTTACGATAGCTAAGATTTGGAAGCAACGTAAGTTCTATCAACAGATGAATGGATAAAGAAAATGTGGTACACAATTGCCCCAAAAAGAATAAAATACCTCTGAATACAGTGAACCAGAGAAGTGAAAGATCTCTACAATGAGAATTACAAAACACTGATTAAAAAAATAAATCAGAGACAATACAAATGGAAAAACATCCCATCCCATGCTTATGGGTAGAAAGAATCAGTATCATTAAAATGGTCACACTGCCCAAAGCAATTTACAGATCCGATCTATTCCTATCAAACTACCAATGACATTCTTCACAAAACTAGAAAAAAAAACTATTTTAAAATTCATATAGAACCAAAAAAGAGCCCGAATAGCCAAGGCATTCCTAAGCAAAAAGAACAAAGCTGGAGGCATCATGTTACCCAACTTCATACTATATTACAGGACTACAGTAATCAAAAAAGCATGGTACTGATAAAAAAACAGACACACAGACCAATGGAACAGAATACAGAACCCAGAAACAAGGCCGCACACTTACAACAACCTGATCTTCGACAAACCTGACAAAGACAAACAATGAGGAAAAGACTCCCTATTCAATAAATGGTGCTGGGATAACTGTCTAGACATATGCAGAAGACTGAAGCTGGACCCCTTCCTTACACCATATACTAAACTCAACTCGAGAAGGATTAAAGTCTTAAATGTAAAACTCAAAACTATTAAAATCCTGGAAGGCAACCTAGTCAATACCATCCTGGACAGAGGAACGGCCAAAGACTTCATGACAAAGACACCAAAGGCAACCGCGACAAAAGCAAAAATTGACAAATGGAATCTAATTAAATTTAAGAGCTTCTGAACAGCAGAAGAAACTATCAACAGAGTGAACAGACAGTCTACAGAATGGGAGAAAATATTTGCAAACTATGCATTTGATAAAGGTAATATCAAATATCTGTAAGGAACTTAAACAATTTTACAAGATAAAAACAAACCACCCCATTAAAAAGTGAGCACTTTTCAAAAGAAGACAGACATGTGACCAACAAGCATATGAAAAAAGTTCAATATCACTGATCATTAGAGAAACCAAATCAAAACCACAAGGAGATACCATGTCACACCAGTCAGAATGGCTATTACTAGAAAGCAAAAATAAAAAATAAATAAATAAATAACATGCTGGCGAGGTTGCAGAGAAAAGGGAACACTTATACACTGCTGGGCAGAGTGTAAATTAGTTCAACCATTGTGTAAAACAGTTTAGTGATCCCTCAAAGAGCTAAAAGCAGAACTACTATTTGACCCAGCAATCCCAGTACTGGGTATATAACCAAAGGAATATAATTTGTTTTATTATAAAGACAAACGTGCATGTCTGTTCATTGCAACGCTATTCACAATAGCAGACATAGAATCAACATAAATGCCCATCAATGACAGAACGGATAAAAAAAGTGATACATATACACCATGGAATATTATGCAGCCATAAAAGATAATGAGATTGTGTCTTTTGTGGGAGGGTAGAGGCTATTATCCTCAGCAAACTCATGCAAGAACAGAAAACTAAATACCACATATTCTCACTTGTAAGTGGGAGCTAAATGATGAGAACTTATGAACGCAAAGAAGTAAACAACAGACAATGGGATATACTTAAGTGGGGAGGGTGGGAGGAGAAAGAGGAGCAGAAAAGATTATTATGGGTTACTGGGTTTAATTCCTGGGTGATGAAATAATCTGTATAACAAATCCCAGTCACATGAGTCTACCTATGTAACAAAACTTCACAGGTATTCCTGAATCTAAAATAAACATTAAAAAAAGAAAATGTGGTACATACACACGATGGAGTCCTATCAGCCATAAAAAAGAATGAGACCCAGTCACTGGAAACAACATGTATGGAACTGGAGATCATTATGCTAGATGAAATAATCCAGGCACAGGAAGACACACATCACATGTTCTCACTTATTTGTGGGATCTTAAAATCAAAAAAAAAAAACAATGAGCTAGTGGACACAGAAAGTAGAAGGATGGTTACCAGAGGCTTGGAAGAATAGTGAGGGGCTGGAGGGAAGGTGGGGATGGTTAATGGGTACAAAAAAAATAGAGGGAATGAATAAGACCTAGTATTTGATAGTACAATAGGGTGACTAGAGTCAATATAACTTAATTGTACATTTTAAAATAACTTAGAGTGTAATTAAATTGTTTGTAACTCAAAGAATAAATGCTTGAGTGGATGGATACCCCACTCTCCATGATGTGGTTATTTCACATTGCATGCCTGTATCAAAATATCTCATGTACCCCATAAATACATACATCTACTATGTAACCACAAAAATTTTAAAAAATAACTTAAAAATAAACTTTTACCTAAAAAATGTATACACAAAAATATAAATAATTTATTCTCAACACGTTTCAAAAATGTGCTATGGCAAGCTAGAATCAATCAAACAGAACAGGAATAGTAAGAACATTTACCAAGGATATGTAAATGGACATTTTATAATTTTTTAATTAAAGTAACATTTACAAGAATACCTAACGAATATTACTTTAATATAACATGTATACAAATGTTTTATTAAGGTTTTTAATGCCGCCTCAAATAATATTTCTACATTTTACCTTTAGTGTTTTTCTTTTTATTCACAGCTAATATTTGTATTATTTGTCTTTTGTTCCTGTTCATTATTAATCTGATTAATCTTACCACTAAAATGAAGACAATTAAAAGGGATAATTCATTCAAGAACTCTATGCATATGCCTTTATCAGTACACTCTATACTGCCTACTTCCCACCTATCAGTTAGTTCCTGGTCTATTCTCTATTTACATTAGAAACATTTTCTCAACAAGTTTTTTCCACCCTTTTTTAGCTTCATTCCTTTGTTCATTCCCAAATAGAACTCTATCAATGCTAACATGACTGAAATATAGTCCTCCTGTCTGTAAAATCAAGAGGCTTCCCAAATAACGGAAAACTAAATTATTGAGCTTCACTGCCCCTTCTTTGAAGGAACATGAATCCATATGGGACAAAGGCTTTTACATATTTCCCACTAATGTAGAGAAAGACCTCAAAAAAAAAGGAATTCTCGGATTTTATTTACATTTATAAACTGAGAACCATCTTGGAAACAAAAAGAAAATTAAAAAAAAAAAAGAAACAAAACATCAAACTGAATACACAGCATATCTGTCATTCAATTCAATGAGACTAAACCATAAATAATGAAAGCTTTAGGCTGCTCTGCCTATGGAGTAGTCATTCCTTTGTTCCTTTACTTTCTTGATAAACTTACTTTCACTTGAAAACAAGGAAGAATAATAAAAGCTTTAGATTGTGGCAGAATAGGGATTATGTAAACATCATATGACTTCATAAAAAAGAACATGTTCCTAAAATAACAAAAACCTGTCAGTCCTCAAGGAACAACCCAAAAGAACTGCAAATGTAAGAATGTGGCTCTGTCAAATGTACGTATACCAATTAAACACAGGAGCAGTTACTACTCTCTTTAGAGGTCACAGTGTTCTATATGTGCCCATCATCAAAATGACTGCTCTTGACAGGATATAATCAGCATCAAGACTATATAATGTTCCTTTTCTTAATTGCAAGCTGAAAATCAATTAATTATTCTCTTCACAGAGTAGAAACGCTTCACAAAAATCTGATTTAGAGTTATACTCATCAATGCATTCCAACCCAAAGCTATAATTCCTCTGGTGTCAAGAAATTTTTATGTAACTGAAGGAAGATGGTTATTTAGGGGTTCTAAACACAGGAAAGTGTATTAAAGTAAACAACTGGCCTCATGTAATTTGCCAGGTTTTGATCTGCTAACACCTGTAATGACTACTGTATTCATTAAGAACGTGATTACAGGGACATCTCAGGTTGACTGTGCTGTCCTGATTAGTGTTGCTGGTGTTGGTGAATTCGAAGCTGGTATCTCCAAGAATGGGCAGACCAGTAAGCATGCCCTCCTGGCTTACACACTGGGTGTGAAACAGCTAATTGTTGGTGTTAACAAAATGGATTCCACTGAGCCACCCTACAGCCAGAAGAGATACGAGGAAATCATTAAGGAAGTCAGCACTTACATTAAGAAAATTGGCTACAACCCCGACACAGTAGCATTTATGCCAATTTCTGGTCGGAATGATGACAACATGCTGGAGCCAAGTGCTAACGTGCCTTGGTTCAAGGGATGGAAAGTCACCTGTACAGATGGCAATGCCAGTGGAACCACACTGCTTGAGGCTCTGGAGTACATCCTACCACCATCTCGTCCAACTGACAAGCCCTTGCGCCTGCCTCTCCAGGATGTCCACAAAATTGGTGATATTGGTACTGTACCTGTTGGTCAAGTGAAGACTGGTGTTCTCAAACCCGGTATGGTAGTCACCTTTGTTGCAGTCGATGTTACAACTGAAATAAAGTCTGTTGAAAGGCACCAGGAAGCTTTGAGTGAAATGAAGCTTTGAGTGAAATAAAGCTTTGAGTGAATTGAAATAAAGCTTTATTCCTGGGAACAATGTGGGCTTTAATGTCAAGAATGTGTCTGTCAAGGATGTTCGTTCTGGCAACATTGCTGGTGACAGCAAAAATGGCCCACCAATGAAAGCAGCCGGCATCACTGCTCAGGTGATTATCCTGAACCATCCAGGGCAAATCAGTGCTGGCTATGCCCCTGTACTGGATTGCCACATGGCTCACATTGCATGCAAGTTTGCTGAGCTGAAGGAAAAGACTGATCACCTTTCTGGTAAGCAGCTGGAAGATGGCTCTAAATTCTTGAAGTCTGGCGATGCTGCCATCATTGATATGGTTCCTGGCAACCTCGTGTGTATTAAAAGCTTCTCAGACTATCCTCCTCTGGGTCACTTTGCTGTTTGTGATGTGAGACAGACAGTTGGTGTGGGTGTCATCAAAGCAGTGAACCAGAAGGCTGCTGGAGCTGGCAAGGTCACCAAGTCTGCCCAGAAAGCTCAGAAGACTAAATGAATATTATCCCTAATATCTGCCACCCCAGTCTTAATCAGTGGTGGAAGAAGAGTCTCTGAACTCTTTGTTTCAATTGGCCATTTAAGTTTAATAGTAAAAGACTGGTTAATGATAACAATGCATTGTAAAACCTTCAGAAGGAAATAAAAATGTTTTGTGGACCACTTCATTTTTTTTTTTTTTTTTTTGGTGGGTTTTTTTTTTTTATTTTTTTTGCATGTGGCAGTTTTAAGTTATTAGTTTTTAAAATCAATACTTTTTAATGGAAACAACTTGACCAAAATCTGTCACATAATTTTGAGACCCATTAAAAGAGAGTTTAATGAGAAAAAAAGTAAATAAAATTGAATATTAGAATAAGTAAATTTTATTTAGACAGGTAAATATGCCAAGAACATTTTATAATGCACTGCAAAGCCAAATCAATGTTATTTTAATTTTCCACATTTCTGAATTATATGTATTATTTATTCTTCCTTCCACTAATGTAGGTTAGCTGAGAGTTAACCATGAAACAATAAATCTCAACCTAGATAATCTGGAGATGAAACAATAAGAATGTAGCGAGTTCTTAGTATTACCACTTCCCCTGATAAGGAGACTTGCACATAGTAGGTGCTTACTAAATATTTGTCGAAATGAATTGAATTGGAAAATATCACACTTATATGTTTAAAATTAATATGCTAATTGGCTTATAAAGTGAGACCTGAAGATTGTATGCTATGCATAAAATGTACTATGGAGTAATGTTTTTTCTATGAACAAATTCCCCTTTTGCATACCTCAGATAAAAACCTAGGGGGAACTCACAGATTTTTCTACAAAATAAATTTAGAAGTTTAACAGGTTACAGGATATTTTCAAAGCAGCAAGCTTTACAGTAACATTAAACATTTAATTATACATGTTTGCAAATAATCTGGTTTTCTAAACTTATTTACATTTAAACATAACATATTAAAAGTCAATGTACTCTGGATGAATAAAAACAAATCACTCATCTGTTTTAATTTTTGGCATAATACTGTATAGGACCACATGCAAAGCAAATGATGCTCTAAGACTGAGGATCTTACTAATTTAAAACTCTTAACACAAATCAAAGCAAGCTTTTTAACATAAATTTTTTAAAAATCCAGAGTTGCACATTTTGTTACAAAAACATGTGTTTCATGGATTGATTAACTTTATGAATTTAACAATTCATATCCCTTTTAACAAATATATAAAAAGTTACTAAGGTCAATTAACTATGGTCATTCTTAAGTGGAAATACATGTTTTATTTCATGCTCCTTTTTATGTGTACTTTATAAGCACACTTTCTGCTCTCATAAAACTAACATGCCTTGTTTTGTATCTTAATAACTGACTATTTTTAGTTGGACTTTCCTGGTATAATTCTAAAGACTGAAAAATGGTCTAATGTTTACTGATATAATGCATGAGGCAGATATGGGAAAGGAAATTTAAGGATTATTCAATAATAGATGTGGCAAAATTTTGTAATCTCAAATATTTCATAATTTAGTAAATATAATAGGAGGGATAATACAGCTTATACACCTTAAGCTAATGATAGCATAATGGTAGTCTGTACGGTCCATGAAAGAACAGACTGTTTTGTTCATTTCATTCACAGCACCTAGCACCTAGACCACTGCCTGGCACCACAAAGAATACCCTTAATAAATGCTCGACAGACACACACACACACACACACACACGCACACACACACACACACAGGCTATCATAACAAATCTAATCATGAGCGATCAAAATGGTTGTGAAGAAGTTTTTAAAATTTCATTTAAATGCCAATAATTAAGTAGATAGACATGAATTTTCCAAATGTCTACAGCTTAAAGACAATACAGCAAAAGACATACTCACTGGTTGCCACTGCACTCCCGCCTGGGTGACAGAGCCAGACCTTGTCCCAAACAAAAACGAAAACAAAACACACACCAAAAAAAAACCCATACTCACTGGGATCTAACTTATGTCCTCTGGGGAGGTCAACTTGAGGTTTGGTAATTAAACTTCCTTGGATTGAACCCAAAAGGGGAACCATATCATAATGCATCCCATCTTATCATCAGTAGTGTTATATAGAGCAAGTCTTCGGTGTGTGCACATTTACTATCATTTTAGAATGATCAAGGCTTTGACTACATATATAATATTATATGGATGATCATATTAAATTTTTTACATAGTTTCTGTGAATTTAGTATGCTTTAATATGGCACTAAACTCAAGATTCTTAAAATAGGTACTCTGTAATTGCACCTATATACCCTACTACCAAAGGCCATTAAGAGACAGTATAGTCTTATATGATAATTACATATGTTTTCAAAACGTTTTTACTTCAGTATAGCAGGATATCTCATAATGCACACATAACATACATAATGCATTAACAGTATGATAATAAAAATAAATTTTTCTAAATATTGTTTGTAAAAATAAATACATAATTAACATTGTTTGTGATGATAGTACTATATTTTTAGACAAACATGAGAGATAGACTTCTCACAAAATAACTGAAAGCTCAGAAACTAACATATTGCTGTAAGCTATAATGGTTATAACTGTTAATCCAATACACCTTTTATACAAACCCATAAACACATGAGTGGAAAAATAGCACAGATGTTCATCTCTAATGCAATTTCCATTCAATTTCCTAAGTGCGGTCCCTGTGTGCAAACTAGCTTAACGTTATGTTTAGCTTGCAAATTCTTTTAATAAATGATGAATGCAATAAAACTAGATCAATGGCAAGCTGAGAAATCATAAAAAAAAAAAAAAAGGCTTTTGTGTTCAGGCTGTTGCCCATTTCAAACTTTAATCCGGCGACAGATCAATATTACTTTTTTCTTTTAACCTATCACATAAATAGCAGATAGACTAAATGTAGCCCAAATGCTGTTACCAGCTAGTAGTTGCTAGCAACCTGATAAGATCACTGTACACAACAGCAATTGAATGCTATATACCTTTGTATACACACTACATTACGCACCATTAAAGAGTCAATTTGTTTAAAAATAAAAAGATTATACAGCAATAAAAATACTGTGGTTTATTATTTTTTAAACTTTCCTGTACTATGTATTTTTCCAGTAGTATGATTACAAAGTTTCCACCACAATTTGCTCTAATAAACGAAGTAATTGTAATGGGTCAAAATAGTACACAGATACAAGTAGTTTCAACTTCAGGGTTCCTAGATTAAAGGAAATTTTACTCTTCAAAATTAATTACACCTGAAAGAATTAAGTTCTTTTAAATGGGTGGTGAGGAGGATAGTTCATGCAAATTTGAGTTTCCATTGGATTGGGTCTTAAGATTATTCAGTAAAAAAAATCAAATCACTATTTTTAACATGTATTTGTATTTCGAGTCACAGACTAGAAAGAAGGGAGGAAAACCCTCTTTTTACCAACTCATTTTGAATACACATGTATTTACTGTTTGAAAACAGGATCACAAGTCAACTGCCACAAGGGTTAGTGCTCATATCAAGTAGTATAAATCTAAATCACCAATAATCATTTTATGGTCTTAGGCTCACTTTACTTATTAATTCTTGCCTTTTCATAATATCTCAGCATCTCTACTGGGTTTTCACCTAAGGGAAATATCAAGAAGTCATACTTACTTTGAAGATGTACTTCATTTCAAATAGTCTAAGTTCATATACTAGGTTTTGATACCTTTACATGTGTATTTGTGAAAGGTCTATGGCATGATTACAAATTGTTTTATATTGGATTTAAAATTTCAGGATTAGTATCTCTTCAATAACTGCATACTTTAACTCTTTCTCACCTTTTGTTAAGGAACATCATAATCTGCAAAGAATTCTGATAAGAGGAATAAATGTGTGTATATGTGTATGCATAGTTGTATTCATTGAACAAATGTGAATTAAGTGTCTAATGTACACACAATATTAGGCTTCATGAACCTTTTCAAAGAACATTACTGGAGTTAAAAATGACTCCTCAGAAATTGTTATTATAAACCCAAGGTTTTGTTTTATGTAACAAATTCAGTTCTCTTTTAAGGATACCATGATAGGTATTGATAAAGATACCTTTTTCTTAAAGTATATTCAATTTTGCATAAAACAACTTGTGTTACTTCTTAAACTCACAGTCTCAGTATAATATTTTCACCAATTTTAACATATAAATTTAGTGTTGAAGAAGGATGTGGTGAGATACCGCCATGAAGGCATTTACACGTTTTAAAGAAAATTTGAAAAAAAGTTAACTATTGTCCCATAATTTACTGAAGTTCATTTTAAACTTCTCTTTAAACTCTACCATAGATAATAGTATATGTATCATAAACATCCAACATTAGCCTAACTGATGGAGATACAATTTTTCCTGAATTTGAGATCTAAACAGTATCATAGAACAGTGTTAACGGTTTTCCTATTCTAATAAAGGTAGGAATAAAATTATGATTAAGGAATACTGTATAGTCTTTCAAAGAGGATCTACTTCTAAAAACTGATTTTTAAAATACATATTCTTCAGAAAGCTGAATAACAGAAAGTTTGAACCTCCTTTTTAAAATTTGCATTTTCAAATATCAGACTAACTGAAAAGTTATATCACCTACAATATTAAATTCAAAATATTTCACATCAGTTGACAGTATTGTTTCTCTCTCAGAATCAAGGAAACAAAGCCATGGGTTAAATGAAATGAAGTATGGTAGTTATGATATTTAAGGGAGGTAAGTAATAAATTTCACTAGAGTGATATCAAAGTTCCTTTTGGTGACCATATGCTTTTCTATAGCTTAAGAAATTAAACTATAAAAGTAGCATTTATTGCTACTGGATAATTTATGATTTATAAATAATTACCCAGAATATAAATATATTAACATGAAATAAACTTTTCTGGGATTTTCAGCATTACAAAGTGAATAAATGATGAATACACAATGGACAGACTGTCTCCTTCCTACTAAAAAAAATACTAAATCCTGAAGGAGTTCTAAATCCCTTCATAAGAGTATATTGCAGCTGCATTAAGCCAACGAAAAGCTTATTAGTAAGGATTTAAAAACTAACACCCTTCTGTAATCAATCTGGATACAGTATTATTCTATTTATAGTGACACTTTCAATGTGTCCCAATCATATATTACTAATTCTCATTTTTCCTGCTATGATTAAATATTAATGTAGAGGCACTATTAAGCAGCTACACTATATTTAGGTTTTAATATGTTGATTTCTACCATTTTGGAATAGTTCACAATATAGCATGAGTATTGAGACTCTTTCCCACGAAAAATCTTAAGATTGATTTGGTATTTTTCTCCGATTCTCAAATAAAATAAATTTAGTTGTTCTAGCAGAAAATGGAAAAAGGGATGCCGCCACTTTAAAAGCTTCAATCTCTTTGACATTGCTGGCAGTGTATGGGAACATTAATGCATCTGTCATGATAACAAGCTAAGAATAACATCTAGACATCAAACCGAGCAGAGAATCCATCTGAAGTGATTCATTCAGATCTGTCTCATTGATTTATTAAACACAGGGCAACATCTGCAGCCTCACAGAGCCGCTTGGTGAAATGAATGCAAGATCAATTCAAATGGAAAAAAGTGTAAAAGAGATAAATCAAAACACAATTTGCATGCAGTTCCACAATCAGGCTTATTGGGTGCAAATGCTCAATTTCCCTTCCAAAGCAAATGTGTTTAAATGTTGTTTTATCTTTTTAGAATTGTGTGATCTGAAGTGACAGTGAAGAGTTTTGCAGGTTGAGATGGTGAAAGAGAAGAAAAGGAGGAAATAAATGCAACCAAAGGCTTTTTGAATATGCAACAAGAATATCATTAATACCTAATTGTTTTGCTTTGAGGGAAAGGTTTGATGTCTTTTTCGCAAAAACATAATATTTTCAGTTTTGGATCAATTAGGATGGTTTTAATACATAGTAAAAATGTATAGAGTAGATAACCCCAAATCATTTGTATCTCTAAATGCATAAGACAAAGTGCCACTGGAGAGCGAGATTACCAACTGAAATATAACATGTTGTGATTAGGCTTTTCATAATTGTATTTGTCTGCTAGAAGCATGTTAAAGACATCTATGAATTTCATTAAGACAAAATAAGGTTACCTAAGAAAGCATCAAATAATTCAGACTTGATATCTTCTATAGGTATTAGGTATTTCCTGTGTAAAACCATATAAAACATTAATGTCTGAAGACCATCATGTACTAATTATTTATTGACATTCATGTGCTATACATTGAGGATCATATGATACATAAAAATCCAAAGATATACTGCGTCATGTCATGGATCATTTCTTTAATGCAGTATCCATCACCTAATAAATGAGTGAGTCGCATATGAATACCAGCTAAAGTAGTTAAATACAAAACTGTTGGTTATTCAGAAGCGTATATTTAAAATGAATGTAAACATGGAAGGTCTATGCATTGGCATATAATTATAATTGCTTTAATTATAATCTTGACATCATTCTTCTCATAAAGCACAGAGCATTGTTGACCATGTGGCTGCTTTTAACAGACAATATGACTGTCTTTTCATCATCCTATAGAATAGAATGTGCATTTACTACACAGATTCTTTTCTAAAATGTTTTTATCATTACTTAAAATGTAAGTGATACAGAATATTAGCTCAGGAAAGTGATTCCAGTTCTGCAAAAATTTGATGTTGCCTAACTGTAAATGTAAAACATAAATTTTCAAAGTAAATTATGCTACTCTATATAGATCATGAACTATAAAGTACTCATCAAGTTTGAATACAAAGCTAAACTCATTGAGTGCTCATAATAACCATATTTCTAGTATTTGAAAATAGTTTTAAAATGTTGTAAAATGTGCTTTGATATTAAAAATATCTTTAATAGAAAACCATATTCGTGTTCTGTTTATATACTATCAAAATAACAAGAAACTACAATTGGAAATTTTAAGTTTAAAAACTGAATTCTATTTGGTTTGAATATATGTTGAATCATGTCTCCAAATGCATTACTAAAATGTTTTCTTCATCATACTTTCTTGTTTCGTCAAGCACCCATTTAACTCTAAATGACCGAATAACATTTAATCAGTTGGCCCTCAAACAAAATTAAATGCTGGTCATGAAATCTGACAATATTTTACTTTTATATTGATAGGTAGGTAAAAAGAGAAACACTCAAATCTATTGATTGTTTAGTCATTTTCATATTTAGGGAAAACGATTTTAATTTAATATTTTACTGCTGCATTAAACTTAGGAGAATTTAGTAAGAAAAATCTATTGCATAAGAGTGAAAATTGTCTACATTCACTCTCTAAACCTGCCTGTCCTCTCTGGTATTAAAAACTATAAGTTTTCTTGTACAAAATATTAAACAGAAATCACAGTGCTTTATCTGCAAAAACAAAATGGTATAGTGTTTTTTTCCCATTTGATGTTGATTATTTATCATCCTTTAAAAAAATAATCCTCAAAATAATAGCCTTATAATTAATTTTGGAAGTTAACAGTCATGAAGGAAAAACGTTGTACAGTTCTTTGAAATTACAGAGATGTAAACCTTGACTTGTCAGACAGAACAATGAATGGTCAGGAGCTTTAATCTTACTATCTCTCTAGTAGTTGAAGCAGATATTATTTCTTAACTTCTTTTCTAGGAAGACAACTAAATATTTCAATATTTCAATAATTGGCTAATAACAAAATAGTTAATATAAGGCACTGGTAGTTCTTGCTGTGACTTTCAGTACTATCAAAGAAACAATTATGTATATATTTTACTCATTCATTTTTCTTCAGTGTACACAATGGGCACTGAAGCAAATCAAAATGTCACTTAGTAGTAATACCTTAAGGTCCTTGAAAATGACCAATTTGAAAACAGTCCATTTTGTGTGTTCTGGGATGGCATAGAAAGCATTCCAAATGCTCTAAGTCAGGACTTGTACTCTTCCCCACATACTTGACAGAGAGGGGAATAAATGTTTATTATACAGGAAGAGAAAATTGCCAATGACACCATTACAAATAGGCCTTCCATTCAACAACATATAATGAACATTTATCCATCAAGCGATGAAGATGAATCTTCTTTGAAATAAGAATGGTGTTTAAGAGTTTCTATTCGCTAAACATTTACTTTGTTCTTGCACTTCCCTCCCTGCTCTTAGCTAGAAGCACTAAGAAGTCATGAGTCCTGAAGGACAATCCTCTTTAGCCAGATCTCCACTGGTACATCACTCACCTTGGAGCATCTCTATAAGCTCTTCTGTTCCATCTTTCACACCATCTCAAGGCATCACTGTGCTCTTTTCCTGCATTTCTACTCTCTTCCTGGCCTGGAGTCTCATCTACCTTACTTTGTCTCTCTCGGACCTCTTTCCTATTTACATCTCTTACCTTTCTTTTCACTGAATAGAAAAGTCACAGAAATAATGTGCATCTAAAAATTTCACAATTTTCTTTAAAAATTCAGATTTGGGGAGTAACTTAAAGTATACATTTCTGTAAATAATCTCACCTAAAGTCATACAGCATTTATTAAATGCATTATTACATTTTGTAATTTTAATAATGTGGTTAGGAGGGCACTTTGAATCAGTAAAATTTGTTGATATCCTTTTATCATTAATTAGATTTTTCCCGGAAATTGTGGTTTTCTTCTATCTAAAATTGCAATTTAAGTGTGTTTCTAGTAGTTTTCCTCATCTTCACTAATGGATTGCATTCATAGAATATACTTCATAAATTTTTACAATTAAGAAAATTGCAATACTTGTAACACAGTTTTAAAATATGAATATAACAAACAAAATATCCATAGAGAAAAGAAAATGCAATAGAAGGCACATGAATCACATCACAGATATATTTCTTCCTACATATTTAATATTTATCTATCACCTTTATACACACACATACACACAAGCAATTCACACACACGAAAAGTTACTATTGCTGTGATAAGGAGTAAATAAAAGTTAATTAGATAAAAATAATAACCTAAACATACATGGTATAACAGGGTCCAAAAATATTATAAGATCACCGGCCTCTGGATGTTTTTTTTTTAATAAGTAGCTCTAATAAAAATTAGGAAAAGTTTCCATTTATAGAGAAAAGTATCAAAATCATATTAAAATACTAATCTATTTATTTGAAAATGGTAGTCATAGGTTTTTCTCAAGAATGTGCAAATTAATTGAGGAAGGAAGAATTTCCTAAGTGTAATAACTGTTCCACTTTAAGAATGGGCATTTGTAAGAGAGGGGAGAGGGGGAAGAGAGAAAGAACAGGGATGGGGAGATGAGAGACTGATAAAGAGAGGGAGTTAATAAGAGAATAGGTTTTCATGTCTGCAATTATTTAAATGTTTGAGTGCTTTGGATGGCAACAAATGAATTAGATGGCCACTGTCTGAAGTCCCTTGTAATCTTTTTAGTTTGTGTACTAATAAAAATGCTTTGTAGTCAAAATAAAATTGTCTTTTTACTCTTACAATCCATAATTGCCTGTTTTATTGAGGGAGCCATTATCCTTTGTGTTTTAAGGCCATCTATCTTCCTTAAGAAAAGCTGATATAATAAACCAGTTTTGTAAGCCCTAAATATGAATCAGGTAGGAGTTCTCACATAAACAGTTTTCTGTTTAATTGCTTGAACACAGAAAAACACTGCTCAATGGAAGAAAAAAAAAAGAAGGAAAAAGGTTCCCTTGTAAGTTCTGTAGCATTATCTTATTGTAGCAGTAAGCAACAGTTTGCCTACAAGTTGTCAGTATCATTCAAGTATAGGGCTTTTACAACAGATGTGGTAAACTGTTACAGTTTTAGTTCATAGACCCAGAGATGTTATGATTTAAAGTTCATTTTTGAGAAAGGTGTTTTTGTTTTTGTTTTTTGGTTTTTTTTTTTTTTTTTTTTTTTTGCAAAATAATAAGCAGTAGTGCTGTTTTACAACAAAACCCTTTGCTCCTTTTAACCACGTGATGGTGATTTTTGTGCCAAATCTGTGCTTTCCTGAGATGTTACTAAACTGGAGATGGAATAAACACTAGAAGACTAATTCACAGGTGTTTAAAAAGTCAGATAATCTTGAGTATTCTTTTTTCTTTTTAAACTCAGAAACACTGAACACAATTTGCTTCTCATATGCAAATGGACATTTATTCACTAGTGTACTTCTAAATTGTGATATGAAGGAGGTACACTTACAACCAGGGAAGTTGACCATCATCATTTAAAGAATCCTGTCTTTAAGGGAATAGGATCCTCCCAACTGTTCACCTGGAAGGGCTGAGAGCATCCTCTCTAGAAAATCTGCCAACTTGTACACCAACATCCAATCCAGTCCCAGCCACAGTGATTCATGCCCCACATTGCCCTCTGCAGATAACCCAAAACGGACGATCCCAGGAAAGTGATATTTGTCGTTGTCCTTTTGTAAAAATAGTATCCATCGACTTTCCTGTATCGTGTACTGGGGAGCTTTGCGCAGCAAGCATGGGCATACGTTCTCACGCGCACTTGCACACAAACACACACATCAACACCACCACAGACAACACCACACAACCCACACGTTCTCACAACAAACACACGGGATGGGGATCGAATCACCCTCTGGGATGGATTCTAGACTTCCCACCCCCTGCATGCCCCAAATGCTGTATTCTGGCTTGCTAGCTTAGGAGCCCAGTTTACAGCTCAGCCAGCCCCCGGAGAAAGCCCTTGGTATCCGTGTTCAGAAGAAAACCTATCCGACCCGTGCGGCCACAAAAGAGCAGGAAAGAAAACCAAATAGAGAAATTAACAAATAACCACAAGCAGCCAAAAGCCATGCAAGATATGGGCAAAAGGCTGGAAAGTTTCAATAGAGGACTGCAAACTCAAGTTTGTGCGGGACGTTTTTAGACCCAAGCCCTTGCACTGAGCGCGGACTAGAAGGCATCAGCATTAATGAAACCTTCTAGTCCTCTTTCCCCACCGACTTACAGCGTGAAGAATAGAGGCAAACTAGTTAAGACTCACTCTACAAACAAAGTTGGATGAGGGTGGTGAGGCATGCAGAAGAGGCCAAAGGGGTAAGAGAAGCGGGAGAGCCAAGAAACGAGTGTCTCACCTGGCATTGGTGCAATCGGTGAACAAAGTTTCGAAGTCTTTCCTGGTGATGAGTTTGCAGCGGTTTACCCCGGGCTGGATGGCCCCCAGCCCGCGGAGGATCCGGACCTGCTCGACAGTACACACCACGGGGGATATATCCAGTCTCTTCAGCTTGGTGTACACAGTGTGCAAGCCTCCCACCAGGTGCTTGAGAAAAAGATCAAAGACTTGCGGCAGGCAGATCAGTTCCTGGCCGTCCATCAGGAACGAAGCCACCTTCATCCCGTGCATGTCGACCATGCGGCACTCGTTGGTGTTGGTGTTGCCGCTGCCGCCGCCGCCACTACCGACCCCGCCACCTCCGGCACTGCTGCTATGGTTATTAACCATGAAACTATTGATCATATTAGGAGTGAGACGAGGGGGCTCCCCGGGAATCGAGTACAGGGGTTCGGCCCGGAATAAGCCCCCCGGGACGCCGGAGCCGCTGGAAGTTGCAGAGATCACTGGAGATGCGGAGACAGCCATGGTCACTCTGTCTCAATCGTGGGTCCTCGGGCCCTCGCTTTCTCGCCCTGGCTCCTCTAGATCCCCTCGCACTCACTCCCTCACTCTCGCTCTCTCTGGCGCGCTCTCTCTGGCGCGCTCTCGCTGACTCGGAACTGTTGGCAAGTCTTCAGCAGCCGGCTCACGCTCAAGCTCACCCACCACCCAGCAAACAGTGAGCAGCCCCGACCCGCTGCGGCCCCAGACCCCACCCCCACCACACCCCCTCCGGAGACTGGCAGCGCCCCACAGCCAATGGGCCCCACCCCCTCTGCGCCGAAGCGCTCCGAATGGCTGCCGCTGGCGAGGAGGTGGAGACTCCCTGGCCGGCGTCCGACTACCTGAGTGGGTTCAGGCTGGACGGTGAAGAGAGATCCAGTCAGAGAAGGGGGCGGTGTGGTGCCTCGGCTTCTTGCCTCTCAGCCAGACAAGAGAACTCCCAAATGTCACGCAGAGTTCTCAAAGTGGCCTACGCTGTGAACCCATCCGCTCCGCGCTTCACTGGTGTCTGGGTGGGAACGCAAAGCGCGACTTCTGAACGTGCCTACCCATTCCCCTTCCGCCACCTTACACAGGGTTCGATCGTGGAAAGTGAGGTGGCAGCTCCAATTCCACTTGCGCGTCGCTCCCAAACTCTGCGGGGGCTAATAGGCGGCTTCGCCTAGCTCCCAGGAGAAAGACGCTAGCAAGTTCAGAAGTGAACAGATTAGCCCTGTAGCCCACCTAAGCGCGCTTGGTGTAAATTTTCCCCTACCCAGCGCGCAGAGGAACAAGCGTCCGAGATCACACTCAGATCAGAGTTCTGGTTGCTAACTCGCACTGACATTCAGGAAGCGTGGTGAGCCTGTGAACACTTTGGGAAACAGAGAGACTTGCTTTGTGGGTGGCAGATGGACGCCTCATTTTATGGCACTTCCGCCACTGTCCTGGAACAGATTTGTCTGTGTCCCCGTCCCTTAGTGTCGAGATTGCCCTGGCCCTACTCCCCGCGAAAATTGATAGGAAATGTTTGTTTAGGACTCAAAACAGTCATTACGGAATATGAGGAAAGGGGGAGGGTTTGCGCTCTTGAATGTGCGTTTTCCTTCCTCTTCCATTGGCTTTGAAGGTCCAGTCCTAAACAAGATTCCACTTCCCCCACTCATCAAGTGTCCCAAACGTACTAAGAGCTTATAGAACAAAATGTCTAAGCAGGGTACATTCCAGGGAAAAGGGATGGTCTTTTCCACACAGCATATGGTGGTTAGATAGCTTTAGCAAAGTTGTTTTTGTTTCTTTTGAGACAGATTCTCACGCTGTCGCCCAGACTGGAGTGCAGTGGAACAATCTCAGCTCTCTGCAGCCTCCTCCTCCCGGGTTCAACCGATTCTCTGCCTCGGCAGAGTAACTGGGACCACAGGTGCGTGCCACCGCACCTGGCTAATTCATATATATATACACACATATATACACACACATGCACATATACATTATATATACATAGTATATATAGTGTGTGTGTAGAGACAGGGTTTCACTATATTGGCCAGTCTGGTCTCGAACTCATGACCTCGTGATGCGGCCTCCCAAAGTACTGGGATTACAGACGTGAGCCACGGCTCCTGGCCTAGCAAAGTTGTTTTAAGACTCCTTGTCAAGCTATTCTTTCTCTAAAACCAAGATATTCCCTTTCCTGTGCTCCTCTTCTCTAGAGGCTGTTATTCAGAAAGTGAAATCCAGGCTTCGTTTCTTTACAAAACATTACCAACTACATGGCTTATGGTGACTTCTCTGATATTCTTCAAAAATATAAATAATGTTGGAAACTTACTGAATTTTATTCAGCCCTAGTTGTACTTAGTAGGATCAATGAGAAATGTGTGTGTTCTTTTAGCTCCTTTATTTAGTCACAAATGCCCTAAATTGGATTTTTCTGCCTCTTTTTACAACATATTTTCTTCTTTTCTCATTTCATCAACGAGGTTTAAGAACTGCTCTTTGAATCTCTTCATACTGTTTCAATTTCAAATTGTACGGGGTTAAAATGCTAAGAAGTTGTGATGATCATTGCTTTCAAAATGCAGTGATGTAACTCTAACATAATAGATTGGGATGTAGGCAGCTGCAAATCATTTTTAAAAGGCATCAAAATGTTTTTGCTACGTCGGTACTGCTGTGGGAAGAAGGTAATAAGGGGCAAAAAAGGACAATTGAGAAGAAATAGCAGAGGCAGAAAACACCTCAACCAAAAGTAGAAGTATCAAAAAAGAATAAAACAGCCCTGACAGAAATGTTTGTATTTACCAGTTTTTAGAAAGAGAAATCCCAAATTGTATTCAACAGGTGTTTTGACAGAAATGGGTGTTAAACTATCTGTTGAAATAACTTGCCTCTGGTAATTTATTGTGATTGAAATTTCCAGGTGAATAAGTTTGGCTGTAAAGAATGTTTTATTTTCAAATGGCTCTAATTACATTAAAAATCCTAAGGCCAAGCTACCCTTTATATGTAGCTGCGCCCACATTATCAAGGCCTTTTTATTTGCAGAGCAATTTGGGGTTTTCAGCAATAAAACATTGCACAGAGATTTTGGTGTTTCAAATTTAAGAAATCTGAAATATAAAAAAGAAAGGCAGATTACTCATTCATGCTGTAATCATTAATTGTGAAATTGAAGAACAGACATATTTTGACAACTTTGGAAAAGGCACAAATTAAAAGTCATGTGTTTAATGAGATGTACCAGGTTTACAGTAATATTTTAATTATTACTAGAGATTACGGTTCTATTTCTAGCAGAAATACTAGAGACTCAAATTGGCCATTGATCATTGAAAGGTTAAAGTTCTCTGGAAGCTTTCAATACGAAAAAGACCCTCGTTTTCATTATTTGAATTCCATCTCATTGCAGTCTTCTAGATAAACTTGGTAACGTTCTTAAGTAACACGTGCAATTTAAACAGTCTTTTAGATCTAAAAGAGCAAGTTTTGCCTCCTTGGTTTTTTCTTGACTTTTCGATTATTCTATTTTTTATCACTACTCTTTCTACTATTACTATCAGTGCTTTGGGAGTGAGACAATCAATTTTACACACAGGGTTTGTTTTTGTCCCTTTCTGATTTTAATGTCTTCCATAAGCCAAACATACTTCTAAATAGGGCTAGGTTTCTACAAGACCAGAGGAAGCCTTTCGCATCAACACCCTGTACGTTTGGAATTGCTTGATGCAATATAAAATCATAAAAAGGTTGCCATAAACAGAGTACCCTTGAGAGATGACTCTCTATGGATAGAGAGGCACTGCATTAAAACGAAGAAAACACTCAAGGTTTATGAATTAATACGAGACAGGAGCCAACCACCACAACAAATAAGGACAAACTTAGTATAAGCAGGTAGCATATCTCATCAGAAGACGTTCTAATTCCAGTGGAAGGCTTTGGGGCCTAAGTGTAGTTTCGCATACACTGAAATGCTGTAAACTTCCATGGCTTAATTAACAATTTACATTTTATCTTAGTCCATACTCAGTTTGGAGGGGAGGGTGCTCATCTGTGACTTTAGGCAAAATATTTCACTTTGACACTGTCAGTAAAATGCAGGTACCATTTTAATTAAAAATTAAAAATACGTATATTGACAAGCTTATGCAGCACTGCAGAATATCCAGAACTATTTGAAGGGACTGGATTTCAGATCAGGCATTCAAGCAAATCCCAAGGTAATAAATGGAATTATTTGAAACCCTCAGCCAACTGAAGTTACAACCTCTAATGTGGCCGCTAATCACAACCTCCCAGGAGACCTCTAAGGTTCACTTTTAGGTAAACAATAAAAGGAAATTGAGCGAGACAATAAATGTAAAATGAAAGCATTCATATGACGGAGAATTTAAGCGATGAAAGCCTATAGGTATGTATGTATGTATACCCCATTAGGACACTGGTTATAAAATGATCTATAGCATCATTGTTTTCATTCAGTTACAATGTTAAATTGAAGATAAATTCCAAGGGAGGCAAAGGTGGAGAAAGGAGACCAGCAGAGCATCAAGAGAATTGGTCAAAACCCAAAGAGTAACAGTTAAAATCTGATGCTCAAAGAAAAATGAACATTTTCTAACTGAAATATTAAAAATAAACTTTTAAAATACCTTATAAAGTATAAGTGCTTACCAACTTTTAACATACGCTATTTCATACTGTACTCTCCTAAAGGAGAAGGAAACATGTTGTCTTAAATTCCACCAGTGTCTCTCAATGTATTGTTCCCTTTTAAATATTGGGCTTTTAAATGTTCAAATTCAAGCTATTTTAACTTCAGCTGGTCTCCTACTGCTACTTAGTGTCCTTTTATTCATTTTGTTGACTCCCTATTGAATTCCCTGTAGCAGCTACTCCAAACCTTTTCTACTCTTTGCAAGTCACCCTTCCCCTCTCTCTCATCAGCTACTGCCTCCCACTTCTCTATGATTTTACCACAAAGTCATTTGACAGGCATTCCCTCCGCCTCCCTTCTCCCCTCCTAAAAGAATTTTTGCATCTTCTCTCTTAAAAAATAAAAAGCCCCCTCCACTGCCTTCATTGATGTTCTTCGTTCCTTTCTTTCACATCGTCCAAGTGACAAATCTATTTTATTCCCACCTCTCTCTTTTTCATCTCCAGTCTCTTCCTCTCTACTTGCTCTTTTCACCTTTTACTACATAAAATGTTCAAGGCTATGAATCCTTAAGACAAATCAAAACTTTCTACTCTAAAAATAGTTCCCAGAGTGTGGTCCCTAGATCACCGGCATCAGCATTACCTGGGTGCTTGATAGACATGCAAACAGTTTGGCCCTACCCAAGACCTGCTGAATTAGAACCTCGGGGTGAGGCTCAGCAACCTGCATTTAACAAAGCCTCTAAGTGATTCTGTTGTAGGTGGAAATTTGAGATCCACTTGAAGGTACCATCTTTTCACAAACTTTTTGAAATCTATAATTGTTTCTCTTGTGTCTTAACCTTTAGCAATTTTATTTCTGCTTGCCACTGAAATAAATCTAGGCTGAAACTAATCTACAGGAGGTGATTACTGACCTCCTAAATGCCAAATACAAAGTTGTTTTCTAAATCTTCATCCTTTGATATTCTGCAGCTTTTTACACTACTAACATCCCGTTTTGAACCTCTATCTTTTGTTTTAATGACTTTCTAACAATCTGTTTCTCCTCCTTACACAGCTTTTCTTTTTCATGTCCTTGATCTTGACCCTGAAATGTCAAAATTCCTAGTGTCTACACTCTTACTTGTGGCAATTTTATGAACTCTCTAGTCTACAGCACCACCAACAACTATTTTACAGATTACCTCAAATATTATTTCTAGCTTTCTTGAAACCCTCCTGTAGAATTGGACGTCTCCACTTTGATGTTCTATGATCACCTCAAACTCAACATGTCCAAAACTGAATTAATCAGTTTTGAATTAATCCTTATCTTATCTTCTTCAAAAAGGTCTTTGTTTTTCATTTCTGATATTTCTAAATGCTTTCTCCATGCAGCAAGTCACCTGAAATGGAAACCGGGGAGACCTCTTTGATTTCTCTCTATCCATTATACTCCCATCCAATTAATCACTAAGTTTTGCGATTTCTCTCTCAGCAATATCTCTCCCTTCCATTCCTTTCCATTTCCAATGCCACCACCTTGGGTTTGTTCATTATGTGTTCTTTGGATACCATTACAATAGTTGCCTCTTAATCTCCCCACTTTCTGGCATTTCCTCTTCCATTCTATACACCAGTGCATATGGATTATTTTTTCTAATGTTTCACTCTATTTACTAGAAATACTCATTACTACCCCACTGGCTACCAGATAAATTCCAAACTCCTTAGACTGAACTTTAATTCTTCTTTGATTTACTTTTTTAATTTTATTTATTTATTTATTTATTTGACAGTGTCTCACTCTGTTGCTCAGACTGGAGTAAAGTGGCATGATCTCGGCTCACCACAACTTCCACCTCCCAGGTTCCAGCGATTCTCCTGCCCCAGCCTCCCAACTAGCTAGGACTACAGGTGCGAGCCACCATACCCAGCTAATTTTTGTATTTTTAGTAGAGACAGGGTTTCACTATGTTGGCCAGGCTGGTCTCAAACTCCTGACCTCGTGATCTGCCCACCTTGGCCTCCCAAAGTGCTGGGATTACAGGCGTGAGCCACCACACCCGACCAGTGATTTGCCTTTTGATCCTTTCCGCCAGTGCTCTTTGACATGTTGCCTGTGCACCAATAAATGAGTATTACTTTCTACTATTCTTAAACTTCTTATACCTTCCCATTTGAGTGCTAATGCTCATGACATTCTTTTACCATAAAATATGTTGGTGCACACCTCCTCATCTCCACCCACTCAAATCCTAACCACACTTGAAAAAGGAAGTCTAATTCAGCTCCAGGAAGACCTCCCTCATTTCCTTTTTTCTGCCAGAAATGGGCTTTCACTCTTCTGAACTCTTATTGCACATTGTGCCTCTCTTAAGGTAGTTAAAACATGCTTCCTTGTAGTGCAAGTTGTTTGCAACTTAGTCATAGGCCCTCTCCTAGAATAAGGTTTAGTCAGGTAAGAGATTATGCATATCTCAATCAATATGATACTTCAAGTGCCAACCACTGTTACTGACTCATAGTAAGTGCTCATACATGTTTATCTAATGAATAAATATGTGATTATGATCTATAACCTGTTGTTCTACATAAATGTTTGTTATCATTCTGAGTCAGGTCCTAAGAGGTTGATGAGCATAAAATATTTATTTTTTGTTAAAGCAATGATGATTTGTGCTTACTGGTAGTTTCTGGATCTTTTTAGTGATGACTGGCTTCTCAGATTAATAATTATTTTAATTTTTATTTAAGCATTAATTTCCTTACAAAACTTAAGTGTGATACATTTATATTACATTATGTTTGCTTCCCGTGAACCCTAAGGAATTTACTTGTTACCAATCTGCAATGAATATATTACAAAATTCTAATGAAGCATATTTACATCTCTGTTTGAAATCTCATTAAATTTTTTTATTCTACATGTTTTGTTTTAGGAAAGGGTAGCTCAATAGAGGAAGTATATTATTGAGATAGTTATTTCAAATCATTGCTGGGAGCTGATAAAACTGCACAGAGCTAATATGTACATTTACTATTATTTGCAGAATAACCAGCTCTGACTTGAGAAAATGGAGAGAAATTATAAGCCTTCTGATTATGGATAGGAGAAAAATAGGTACTTTTCTCTGATTGGGAAAATACACTCTCAGTGCGATCAGAATACTAGGCAGTTTTTGCTTTTTGTTGTTGTTGTTGCTTTTCCCCTACAAAACTTGGGTAAAGAAAGCAAGAAAGGTAATGATTGTGTAGTTGAAAATATAGGTAAGGTCTTCTCTGAGTTTTGCTGGAATAATCCAGGTAGAATAACTGAACCATTTGGCTAAATTCATATAGATAGACAACACTTTATCACTAAGCCAATTAAAAGTTGACAGTAAACTTCCAGTAATATGTATACAGGCCACCTGAGGGTTGAGTGAGTTGTATAAAATGTTAAATATTTATAATAAAGTTACTATAATAATATTTATATAACTGACATCTGTTGAATGCTTACTTTGTGCAGGCATTACGCTACAGACTTTCTAAACACCCTCTTATTTAATTTTCATGATAATTCTGTGAAGTAAATTCCATTGTTATCTCCATTTCTGAGATGCAGAAATTAAGGCATAAAATAATTAATATGTCCAAGGTCATACAGATATAAAATAGCTGAGCTGGAAATACATTCAAATATGAATTTAGAAGCCAAATCTTAACCACTACACTACACGTATACTTTCTTATAAAAATACTGCTCTACACTAAATTTCTAAGGTTTTTTTTTGTTTTTTTGTTTTTTTGGTTTTTTGGTTTTTTGAGACGGAGTCTCACTCTGTCACCCAGGCTGGAATGCAGTGGCACAACCTCTGCTCACTGCAAGCTCTGCCTCCCAGGTTCATGCCATTCTCCTGCCTCAGCCTCCCGAGTAGCTGGGACTACAGGTGCCTGCCACCACACCCAGCTAATGTCTTGTATTTTTGGTAGAGACAGGGTTTCACCGTGTTAGTCATGATGGTCTCGATCTCCTGGCCTGGTGATCCACTCGCCTCAGTCTCCCAAAGTGCTGGGATTGCAGGCATGCGCCACCGCACCTGGCCTAAAGTATTTTTTACAAAAATTTGATGTTTTAAATATAAAGTTGTATCTTTAATAAAGAAGACAGGAAAATTACTTAATAAATTGGGGAAGGGTTGTATCGTTAGAAAAAAAAAAACCCTGTTTGTCTGCATCTTAGACAAAACAATTATCTTGACTTTAGAGCCATATGATTGACTCAGTCTCCATATGGTGGCACAAATCATAAATTGCAGGTTTAACGTTTTTGGAAATGTTAATAAAACAACTTTCAATGTTTACATTTATAGTATCAAAGTTCTGAGTTGAGAGAAAATGACACAAAAACATATCTGTACATTCCAAACTATTGAGAAACTTGTGACATGTCCAAAACCTGCCTTACGTTCAACTAATAAAGAGGAGTACTTGATGAAAATGAACATAAACTGAAAACATCCCTTTGCAGTATGAGCAGTACTTGTACTTTTTGTTTCTTTACAGTTCAATGCTTTATTCATTGATTGCTGCCCAATTAGAACTCACACACTACAGTAATCTCTTCACAACCACAAGTTCCCTTTGGGCCAACATTTAGTTATTCCTCTCTGAGACAGCAGTCTAGCAGACTGGTTAAGGAAGTGGAAACTGGCCAGACCGCCTGTGTCCAAAGTCTGGCTCCCCAGTTTATCAACTGGGTGATCTTGGACAACCTATTTAACCTCTTCATGCCTCAGTTTTCTGATCTATAAAATTGGAATAAATAATAATAGTATCTTCCTCATAGGGTTCTGTGAGATTCCAAGAGTAAATGTATACAGCATAACAAATGTAAATTTCTTAAAATAGTACCTGTCACGGGATAAGGGCTATTCCTGTTAACTAGCATCACTTACCTTTTAATGGAATTTTCAAATTTTAGTTTCAGTATATACAAACTGTAACTCTCTCAACTGGAAATAATTATAAAAGGCACAGGAAGGAGGTTGCTGACAAGTAGTAGTAGAAAAGGGAAGTGGGTAGGAGGGAAAAGCCAGAGCACATATTTCTGCAATGCAGGCTTGGAGAGATACGAGAAGTAGACGGAAAGTAGCCCAAGCCTGAGAATCATATTCAGATATCTGGGAGTAGAGAGGGAACCAAGATGCTGGCATGAATATCTGACAAACATGTTTCATAATTCAGCTAAATAGGATCACTTTTAAAAGATTAGCACAAATACTATTTCATCTTTAACTTCCAGGGATCTATGCCTCTCTGGGATCTTTGGCTTGAGAAAACAACTCTGAGTCATAACACATGAAAAGTCTTGAGTATTTGAATGGTAGACTAGACACAGAGGAGCACTGCCACCACCTACCAATTTGCATGCAACCGTCATTAAAGTGAAACAAGGTTATAAGCTTCTTGAAAAGGAGAGGGGAGAAAGAAGGAGATCCTGAGAAGTTTCTTATGACAAAGTATGACAAATAAACACTGATTGTACAGTTCTCCATACTGGTCATTTAAAAAGGGGGGAAAAAAGCCACGTTAAGTCTGACTGTTAATGTGCCAGAGTCATTGTCTCTGTTTAGTGCATTAAAAAAAAAAAAAAAAAGATAATGGCTTCGTAGGTACACTCATGAGCTCAATCCTTCTAAATCTGGATCCCTAAAACTGTAAGTTTCTCACAAATGACTTCTATTAGAAAGTTTGAGGAGCTTTACCTTCCTGATTGAAGAAGGACCTACTTACTTCACTTCTTGCCTACTTGATTGCATATCGACGAGTTCCAGTGATGTCAGAAGACATGATGGTATCACCGCATATATATTCAGGATAAAATAAACATATAGCTTGGTTTTTAATTTATGGTAAAGAATTTTTAAAAATATCTTCTCCAGGAACACATTATATCAAAAAGGAGGCCTACATAGATCCATCACCTGAGAACTTCCTTGTTGACCAGGTCTCATCTTGTTCATCTAGCTTTCAACTACTTGGTTTTAATTGTTCCTATGCATGAAAATAAACAGGTAGCCTTAGTTTGTGCTGTACTCCTCCACACTGTCTGTATTCCAGAATAGTCCTGATTTTATAGACATAACAGAATGATCAATTTTGTCTGTGAAATTCCACCCACACATAGTTTTCACCAGTTCCTATCCACTATTTGTTCTCACAAACAAATTTAACCCAACAGTCACCTAGAGACCCCTAGAGAAATAGGCAATAGAGACAGGAGAAATATTTGTCAGAGAGAGCTTTTCCCTAAAATTGTGCTTCTCCTCTACCCAGTTCCAATATTCCAGTCATCTCCATCAAGTGTATAAACCTATTTGAAGAAGCAAACAAGCAATACATATGCCTGGTTCATAAAAGAATCCAATATTCAATAAATTTCAAAGTTAAATGTAGCACATGGAATATTGTTTAATGTCTTAACTTGCCCAGGTGCTTAAGAAGTAGAACAGATAATATTGAGAGTGGATTAGAAAGCCAAGGAGAGCCCGACATATATAAGTTACATAAATTGTAGTATATTCTTCACTAGAATTTTCTGTAAATTATATATAGCACATGTTTCTGGGTATAGTAATTTACAACAGATTGTAAAAGAAGTAGGACAATTAACAGGAAATAGGACTCCAGAAACAAGGTGGTTTAAATAATGGAAAGCTGATCTATGCACCTTTACAATTAGGTGAATTTTATACTCCCAAAAACAAGTGGAGAAAAAGATAAGAAAGTGAGCCCCCTCCTTTTGCCAACTAGAATGCAAATTTCTTCTTTGCTTACACTTAGCCCATTCATTTTCCCTTTCTAAAAGTGATTATGAAGATAACTTCCTCTCAGAACTAAAAAGAAGACCATGGGCTATGCTGTGGAGTGTGGGTGATGGTATTAAAAGCAATTTGACTGTAGCTTTGGCTTTCCTAATATTATTGAAATCAAATCCAGTTTAGTGGAAGCCTTCAAGGTAGGAGAAATACTGTCTTAACATTTTAAGAAATACGTCCCTTGTCATCTCCACTGACCTACACTGAATAGAATGATTTGTGTTTAAAAATTGATTCATCTATAGAATACTAAGTTGAGCCAGATACCAAGTCAGGGCACTACTTGGGGCCTATGGGAAGGCAGAAAAAAAATGATTATCTATAGTAGTGATGCTAAGTTAAGAAATTTGTTTTCTTTCTGAGGCATCCTGCTTCTAGACCAACATCCTGCTTCTAGACCAACATCCTGCTTACTCCAGCCTACTCCCAGGCCTGACCCCAATGAATCATCATATTTTCTTCTCACTACTGCTAAATCACCTCCACTCCAGTCAAACTATTATAGCTTATGTCCTCTAATCCTGCATTTTCAAGCCTTTGTGTGTACTGTTTCTCTCCCTAGAATCCCCTCTGCCTAAAATTCTCTCTCTCTCAGCTTATAAAAAACTATCTTAGGCCGGGCGCGGTGGCTCACGCCAGTAATCCCAGCACTTCGGGAGGCCGAGGCAGGTGGATCATGAGGTCAGGAGATCGAGACCATCCTGGCTAACATAGTGAAACCCCGTCTCTACTAAAAACACAAAAAATTAGCCAGGCATGGTGGCACGCGCCTGTAATCCCAGCTACTTGGGAGGCTGAAGCAGGAGAATCACTTGAATCCGGGAGGCGGAGGTTGCAGTGAGCCGAGATTGTGCCACTGCACTCTGGTCTGGGCAACAGAGTGAGACTCTGTCTCAAAAAAAAAAAAAAAAAAAAAAAATTTAGTCTGCCTCAAACTTTCACTGACTGCTATAAGCAGAGGTGACCCCACCTTTCCCAGAAACCCAGAGAATACATTTCCATCATAAAAATGTCATATGTTTTTCAGGATCAACAATCAGACAGCAAATATTTGTTGCATTCCTACTACAACTACATATGAGACATTCATCAGCATTGTGCAGAGTATGTGATTAAATGCTGAAAGCTGTGCAGTTCTAGGAAGTAAAAAACGACTGGCCACCTCAGAAATATATAATTAAACAGCATATTTAAATTAATGCAATTTTGCTCAAAAGCTCATATTTCTTAGGCAGTCTTTTAAAGAGAACTTCAAATCAGTGTGATATTAATATCCCAAGAGGATTGTATTTCAGTGTGGATCAACACTTTTTACTCAAATTTAATTTTTTTGTTTTTAAATAAAACTGATGAATTCGAATGTCTGCATATCAATATGGAAATGATCCCATCTTCTGCATAATTAAGAGTATTGTGTTAATGTGTGCATAATGTAAAATCAATAAATAATTAATTGCTACTGATTGTAATTGAATGTTTTCTTAACTCTATTGTCAGTCATGATAAAAAATCTGAACATCTATACTGCACTAAATTAATTAGTGTGTCATTTCTATTACATACATCAGCAGTCAAATAATGCAGTAACATCTGTTTTTAATGTTTTAAAGACAGGCTATCCCTTATTAAGTAAAATAGGGAGTTACTAGAAATGTTTTCAGTGATTGGTGATTATGGCAGTATCTTCAAAAAGATCTAATAAAGTCATTTATATTTCTTCGAATTACTGCATTTTAATCCACTGTCAATTATAGTGACAATACTTAGACATAAACTCTTCCTTTCTGTGGGAATAAATTATGAATCTCTTTTGTTACATTGCTTTATAACAATGAATACTTATCAATTAGCAATGATAGACTATTCCTCGACCACACTTTTGCAGAGAGTAAACATGTAAATAAATACAGTGTCATTGGGTCAAAAAAGTCAAACACTGGAGAATTTTATGTTGAAAGCCAATTTGTATTAATTTAACGATATTTTGTAATCAGTTCGTTCACAAAAGTCATATTCATTTATTTTGTAAGTATACAAAGCAAACAATGATGTAGACATTCTCACATGAAATTATTTGCTATGGTCAATGAAACACTGCATTTTGGAAGTGACTAAAAAGTTCTTAACTAAGGTAAGGTGCCACATTTAGCAAATAAAAATACAAGATGCAATATTTAGAATATACTTATATAAAAGATTGTTCATTGCTGATCTGAAATTCAAATTTAACTGGGCTTCCTGTATCCTAATTTGCTAAATCTGACCACTCTAACAGGGGGAATCAGGGAAAGCTTCTCAAGATAGGTGACACTTGAGCCATCAAGGATAAGTTGAAATTATCCAGGTGAAAGGAGTAGAAAGTTGGGGCAAGGATGGCCTTTGACGCTGAGACATGGAGATAATAGCAAATATGGCTGGAGAGTAGGAGTGTGAGAGTGTGATGAGAAGTAGGAGTGAGCTCTTCAGTTCATCTAGAAAATTAACTTCTAACTTCACAATAACAAATGACCAAAAAAAAAAAAAAAACTACTTGAATCTCCATCCCTTCTCTCCAAGTTCATAGCAAAGTCTGACAGGTATAAACACAGCAGCATTTGTGTAAAACAGTTGCTTAAAAGAATACAAAGCTCTGCTCTGTCCAAAATTGTACTTCTTTTTTCAAACCTTCAACAGGTTTCACCTTGCTCTGTGAGGGCTAATCAGCCTTTGATTTTCTCCAGTAAGGAATCGGATCACTTCTCTTTTCTTTGAACATGTCACATTCCTCATGCGATGCAACTGTTTCTACCTGTCAGGATGTCAGTTCTCAATGTAATTTTACAGCTAGAGAAAGAAATCTGAGTGCTTCAACAGGAAATTTTTAACTGATAATTGATGGTTGATGAAAGAACCAAATACCTTTCATGTAAACTGATGTTTGTATCCTGTTCGGATACTAACTTCTGAAAAGTTTTGTTCTAAGAATGAACTGTGGCTCACCATGCTATTCACTAAAGTCTCTCAATATGAGGCTTTTACTCTGGCCAACCACGCTTGTCTCTATTGTCTTGGGAAGGCTTTTCACGCAAAGTATAAATTTCCATTGATACCAGTCATCATTACCCAGTGTCTCAAAAATTCATTTCAAACTCAGTAAGATGTACATTTTCAAATAATTTATCAAATCTCTCAACTTAAAACAGAGTCAAGTGATGCATTTTGAGTCAAAAATGTCTGAAAAGGAAGAAAACATCATGTGGAAGATGTGACCTGTTCTCATGTTAAAATTATGTGTCATGGCTCTGTAGCAACAAAAGCTGCTATAATCACCATTAACAAGGACTCATACATCATTCTGTTTGAACTATAAATAGTAAATGTCTGTATATAAGGGCAATATGTGAAAATGAAAATGTTCTGTGTTTTGTCATATAACATGTTTACCTTTTTTTCATTCCTCATTTGGTTTAAATTTTATTTCAATTCTCTTGTAAGCAATGGACCATGTCCTCAACACAAAAAAGTCAGACATGCACAGCTCTCTGTCCTCTCCTCCTCACAAATATGCTCATTCTGCCACCTCCACCGAAATTTCAGTCAAGGTTACTACATATCTTTATCTTTGGTGCAAACAAGCAAACATTTCCATTTTACTGCTTTGCCTCCTGAGACCCATCCTGGAGTTACCGCCATCTAGTGACAAGTAAGAGTATTTAATCCTTTTATTTTTGAAATCTAAATTGCTTAAAATTTAGCAAAGTAAAATAAGTGGACATAATAAAACAAATATAGAATTCTGAAAGAACCTTTTAGTCCACAATATAGCTGCCACACCATTGTTTGACTATAAATGAACAGAATTATTTTTTGTGTTTTCAAATAAATCAGATTTCTTTCAGTTTTCCAGCATGTTAATGTTTTACTTTGGGATGAAAATGTCAACTATACAGATTATGTATTCCTCTGCATCTTAAACTTGCTGAAATCCTATGCTAAAATAAAATTTTTTATGAGCTTACCAATTGTTTTCAATAACAATTTGCTATTTTATAGAATATGCTTATATCTGTAGCTCTTGGCTTGAGAAGTTTCTGTGTGTACATGTTCCTGAGATGTTGTCACAAATTATTTCCCTACATTCATGACTACATAAATATTGCTTTAAAAGAAAAAAATGTTAACATTTGGTCAAAATATTTTAGAATTCTTTCAGATATATGGTATTAAATAAAGTATGCTAAATATATCTGTGCAATTCAGCTGTGTAGAAGTTAGAAATTTGGTTTTCTTTAAACAGTGCCCTACTGTCATCTTTCAGGGTCACACACATAGTAACTTTAGTCTGTAAAGTGATCTATTGTTTACAGTAAGAAATATAGAAATACTGCATAATTTTAGTTGAATTGTCTTAAGAATCAAATGCAACCCTACTGACCACAAATGGGAACCTCCATGTAAATGTCCACATTTTATGAAGAACTACCATTTAGGGTCAACTAGGATTTATTTAAAAATCATCTCTTCTAAAAAAAAAAAAGAAAAAAGAAAAATCATCTCTTCTGACTTTTAAAGTACAGAGGATTATGTATAATGTTTTGAATTGGTTCACTTCTTGCTCAGAAGCAGGATGAAAATTTACACCATGGATACTTAACACTCCAAATGGACAAGGTAATCAGTTCGTCCAGTTGAAGAACTGCTGGGGGCTTAAGCAAGTTCTTTGGTGTTGATAGTATGGAAAACCCTCAAATATGAATGGGTAGGTTCTGGGTATCCAGGTTAGCAACCACTTTTTATTTCCCACAGTCACTGGAACCGAATCTCACTAATCTATGTCTTCTAAAAAGTTCACATTAAAATGTGTTTGATGTAACAGTTTCTCTATCTGGGCTTGAAAAGAAAACAAATTTCTGAGGCTTAGATCTTGCATAATTTAATATCAGACTTGAATTCAACAAATGTCACAGTAATGTTACTGTGTCGTAATTATAGGAATGTAAAGATTCAATTCAGCTGATGCTTTAGATACATATTATATAATATTGGTTTAATGCTTACAAATAATGTGATAGAAATTATGCAGTTGTTTCAATATAAGGAAAACAAAAAAAATGTGGCCTTGTGAGGTGGCTCACTCCTGTAATCCTAACCAATTACAGGAGGCTGAGGCAGGTGGATCACCTGAGGTCAGGAGTTCGAGGCCAGCCTGGCCAACATGGAGAAACCTCATCTCTACTAAAAATACAAAAATTAGCCGGGTGTGGTAACGGGCACCTATAGTCCCGGCTACTCGGGAGGCTGAGGCAGGAGAATCACTTGAACCCGTTGGGTGGAGGTTGCAGTGAGCCGCGATTGCGCCACTTCGCTCCATCCTGGGAGATAGAGTAAAAGAATGCCAAAAAAAACACCAAAAAACAAAAAAACTATATTTAACGTGATTTAGCATTATAAAATGGTCAAATTGATTAAACTAAAACAAAAATACCTCAAACATCAGAAGCACATTTTCTCAGCTTGATTTCATGTGTGCCCATTGCTTTATCTGTATTATAGGAATCTTGAATTTACGAAAATAATAAAATGTACTAACCAAATAAAATATTAAAAATATTAATATAGCAACAGGAATCATCAGAAGTAATATTTTCCTTTAGTCAGATAGACATGAAATATTTCTTTTTGTGTGTCCAACAATCATGAGTGAGAATTTCATAGTAGAAATTTAAAGAATATTCATTAAGTAAAAGATTTATATTTTCTCAAATATTCAGGCGAATTCCTTTAATTCTGAGCTAGATATTTTGCTTCCAATTTAAAATGAATGTTTTAGATTGATTTAGCATTTGTTTTTTGACATCAGCATGGAGGTCACGGGTTAGGCTACAGTAATCTGTCAGAGGGCACTCTCCTTTGTCAGAACTTTAAAGTTGTAACACCCTAGAGAATTAGTAAAACACTATATTATTGTGTCCTGTGGCATAATAAGGCAAGAATTAGACTGAGAGGCATCTCTTAAATTTAGGACAAAGACAACAAATTTAAAATCAAGCAACCCTTGATGCCTAAGTAATCTGAGGCAATTAAGTTCAGAGAAAATGTTGTTATGAACCTGTGGACTGAGACCCTAGAAAAGAAGCTTGTATTAAGAAGTGGGAAGTTCTCAAAAATAAAATTTTCACTATACAACAAAAAATAATCCCCAAGTAAAATAGAAGGAGAATGAATCTAAAGATGATGTGACCTTATAAGGAGTTCTCAAATGAGCTTATGTTATAAAAGGAGGCACACAAAAGATGGAAAAATAGACACACTCAAGGACAAATGTTTTTAAATTGCACATATATACCTATTTATACATTATCAAGAAACTTGAAGCCAAGGAAGAAATGGGAACAGTAAAATTAGAAGAAAAATTTTAAACCTCCAAAAGTGTCTTTGAAAAAATTATCTTTAGAATAAGCACAGAAAAGGGCTACATTGATTTGTTTCTCAAATTTGGGATGTTCATTTAAAATGCAGATTCTTCCCCTGCTAAATAAGTACAAATCTCCAGGGATGGGCCCATGAATCTGCATTTTAATTTCAGGTAAATTTATTTTTTTAAGTAGAAAGTGAATATGGTTTAGAAACTCAAATAATGGTCTAGGCGCAGTGGCTCATGCCTGTAATCCTAGCACTTTGGGAGGCCAAGGAGGGCAGATCACCTAAGGTCAGGGGTTCGAGACCAGCCTGGCCAACATGATGAAACCCCCGTTTCTACTAAAAATACAAAAAAATTAGCTGGGCATGGTGGTGGGCACCTGTAATTTCACTTACTTGGGAGGCTGAGGCAGGAGAATCACTTGATCCCAAGAGGCGGAGGTTGCAGTGAGTTGAGATCTAGTCACTGCACTCCAGCCTGGAAAACAGAGAAACTCCTTCAAAAAAAAAAAAGAAAGAAAGAAAGAAAGAAAGGGGCCGGGCGCGGTGGCTCAAGCCTGTAATCCCAGCACTTTGGGAGGCCGAGACGGGTGGATCACGAGGTCAGGAGATCGAGACCATCCTGGTTAACACGGTGAAACCCCGTCTCTACTAAAAAATACAAAAAACTAGCCGGGCGAGGTGGCAGGCGCCTGTAGTCCCAGCTACTCGGGAGGCTGAGGCAGGAGAATGGCGTGAACCCGGGAGGCGGAGCTTGCAGTGAGCTGAGATCTGGCCACTGCACTCCAGCCTGGGCGACAGAGAGACTCCATCTCAAAAAAAAAAAAAAAAAA